>NC_091227.1:1329309-1581772 GCF_040958095.1 Procambarus clarkii | reverse complement strand
CTAATGAAAACACATTGATTTTTATAATTTGTATTGGAAACAACATTGTCATATGTCTTTTCTTGGATCTAAATAATACGAAACCTCTCTCTATGATTTGTAGTTAAAATCCTCAAATATGGTTAATTAGTGACTTTTTCACGTTTTTCATGTAGTTTGATACTACGTAATATATTGATTTTTACCAATATTTCGATTCTATTTCATGTAGTATCACGATATGTGATTTGGCCTTCAAATCTCAGAATTTCGCATAATATTGCATTTTAAGCAAGTTTTCTTGCATTTTGTTTCGTACGAAAAATCATCGAATTTAGCAATATTTTGACGTTTATCATCCCCTTTTCCTTTGTGTGACTTAAACAAAATATCATCGAATTAGGCAATATTTTGCCGTTTTCCACGTTTTTGTGAATTTTCAGTCTATGGGTAGACTGAAAGTCTATTTTCGTCGAAAATCGAAAGAAGAAAATATTCAAAGTAGTCTATTCATATATATACAATAAAAATGATGCAAACACATAATTGATTAGATAATAACATTTAAATACTTCATTTTCAATTATCTGTTTGTTTCTCGTTAAAATACTGAGTAAGATATTGAAAAGGGAAGAAGTTCGGTTTTTATTGCATATATCGACGTTTCAGCCGGTTTAGAGCGGTTTTACGTGTACATCTTCCCTCGGTAATATAAACGGAAAATCAGGAACATTTTAGTTAATTCCAATGAAACACATTGATTTTTATCATTTGTATTGGAAACAACATTGTCATATGTCTATTCTTGGATCTAAATAATACGAAACCTCGCTCTATGATTTGAAGTTAAAATCCTCAAATATGGTTAAATATAGATTTTTTTCACGTTTTTCATGTAGTTTGATATAACGTAAATATATTCATTTTTACCAATATTTCGATACTATTTCATGTAGTATCACGATATGTGATTTGGCTTTCAAATCTCAGAATTTCGCATAATATTGCATTTTAAGCAAGTTTTCTTGCCTTTTGTTTCGTACGAAAAATCATCGAATTTAGCAATATTTTGACGTTTATCATCCCCTTTTCCTTTATGTGACTTAAACAAAATATCATCGAATTAGGCAATATTTTGCCGTTTTCCACGTTTTTGTGAATTTTCAGTCTATGGGTATTAATTCATATATATACGATAAAAATGATGCAAACACATAATTGATTAGATAATAACCTTAAATACTTCATTTTCAATCATCTATTTGTTTCTCGTTAAAATACTGAGTAAGATAATGAAAAGGGAAGAAGTTCTGTTTTTATTGCATATATCGACGTTCAGCCGGATTAGAGCGGTTTTACGTGTACATCTTCCCTCGGTAATATAAACGGAAAATCAGGAACATTTTAGTTAATTCTAATGAAAACACATTAATTTTTATCATTTGTATTGGAAACAACATTGTCATATGTCTATTCTTGGATCTAAATAATACGAAACCTCGCTCTATGATTTGAAGTTAAAATCCTCAAATATGGTTAAATACAGACTTTTTTCACGTTTTTCATGTAGTTTGATATTACGTAAATATATTCATTTTTACCAATATTTCGATACTATTTCATGTAGTATCACGATATGTGATTTGGCCTTCAAATCTCAGAATTTCGCATAATATTGCACTTTAAGCAAGTTTTCTTGCCTTTTGTTTCGTACGAAAAATCATCGAATTTAGCAATATTTTGACGTTTATCATCCCCTTTTCCTTTATGTGACTTAAACAAAATATCATCGAATTAGGCAATATTTGCCGTTTTCCACGTTTTTGTGAATTTTCAGTCTATGGGTATTAATTCATATATATACGATAAAAATGATGCAAACACATAATTGATTAGATAATAACCTTAAATACTTCATTTTCAATCATCTATTTGTTTCTCGTTAAAATACTGAGTAAGATAATGAAAAGGGGAGAAGTTCGGTTTTTATTGCATATATCGACGTTTCAGCCGGATTAGAGCGGTTTTACGTGTACATCTTCCCTCGGTAATATAAACGGAAAATCAGGAACATTTTAGTTAATTCTAATGAAAACACATTAATTTTTATAATTTGTATTGGAAACAACATTGTCATATGTCTTTTCTTGGATCTAAATAATATGAAACCTCTCTCTATGATTTGAAGTTAAAATCCTCAAATATGGTTAATTAGTGACTTTTTCACGTTTTTCATGTAGTTTGATACTACGTAAATATATTGATTTTTACCAATATTTTGATTCTATTTCATGTAGTATCACGATATGTGATTTGGCCTTCAAATCTCAGAATTTATCATAATATTGCATTTTAAGCAAGTTTTCTTGCATTTTGTTTCGTACGAAAAATCATCGAATTTAGCAATATTTTGACGTTTATCATCCCCTTTTCCTTTATGTGACTTAAACAAAATATCATCGAATTAGGCAATATTTTGCCGTTTTCCACGTTTTTGTGAATTTTCAGTCTATGGGTATTAATTCATATATATACGATAAAAATGATGCAAACACATAATTGATTAGATAATAACCTTAAATACTTCATTTTCAATCATCTATTTGTTTCTCGTTAAAATACTGAGTAAGATAATGAAAAGGGGAGAAGTTCTGTTTTTATTGCATATATCGACGTTTCAGCCGGAATAGAGCGATTTTCGTGTACATCTTCCATCGGTAATATAAACAGAAAATCAGGAACATTTTAGTTAATACTAATGAAAACACATTGATTTTTATCATTTGTATTGGTAACAACACTGTCATATGTCTTTTCTTGGATCTAAATAATACGAAACCTCGCTCTTTGATTTGAAGTTAAAATCCTCATATATGGTTAAATATTGACTTTTTTCACGTTTTTCATGTAGTTTGATATAACGTAAATATATTCATTTTTACCAATATTTCGATACTATTTCATGTAGTATCACGATATGTGATTTGGCTTTCAAATCTCAGAATTTCGCATAATATTGCATTTTAAGCAAGTTTTCTTGCCTTTTGTTTCGTACGAAAAATCATCGAATTTAGCAATATTTTGACGTTTATCATCCCCTTTTCCTTTATGTGACTTAAACAAAATATCATCGAATTAGGCAATATTTTGCCGTTTTCCACGTTTTTGTGAATTTTCAGTCTATGGGTATTAATTCATATATATACGATAAAAATGATGCAAACACATAATTGATTAGATTATAACCTTAAATACTTCATTTTCAATCATCTATTTGTTTCTCGTTAAAATACTGAGTAAGATAATGAAAAGGGAAGAAGTTCTGTTTTTATTGCATATATCGACGTTTCAGCCGGATTAGAGCGGTTTTACGTGTACATCTTCCCTCGGTAATATAAACGGAAAATCAGGAACATTTTAGTTAATTCTAATGAAAACACATTGATTTTTATAATTTGTATTGGAAACAACATTGTCATATGTCTTTTCTTGGATCTAAATAATACGAAACCTCTCTCTATGATTTGTAGTTAAAATCCTCAAATATGGTTAATTAGTGACTTTTTTACGTTTTTCATGTAGTTTGATACTACGTAAATATATTGATTTTTACCAATATTTCGATTCTATTTCATGTAGTATCACGATATGTGATTTGGCCTTCAAATCTCAGAATTTCGCATAATATTGCATTTTAAGCAAGTTTTCTTGCATTTTGTTTCGTACGAAAAATCATCGAATTTAGCAATATTTTGACGTTTATCATCCCCTTTTCCTTTGTGTGACTTAAACAAAATATCATCGAATTAGGCAATATTTTGCCGTTTTCCACGTTTTTGTGAATTTTCAGTCTATGGGTAGACTGAAAGTCTATTTTCGTCGAAAATCGAAAGAAGAAAATATTCAAAGTAGTCTATTCATATATATACAATAAAAATGATGCAAACACATAATTGATTAGATAATAACATTTAAATACTTCATTTTCAATTATCTGTTTGTTTCTCGTTAAAATACTGAGTAAGATATTGAAAAGGGAAGAAGTTCGGTTTTTATTGCATATATCGACGTTTCAGCCGGTTTAGAGCGGTTTTACGTGTACATCTTCCCTCGGTAATATAAACGGAAAATCAGGAACATTTTAGTTAATTCCAATGAAAACACATTGATTTTTATCATTTGTATTGGAAACAACATTGTCATATGTCTATTCTTGGATCTAAATAATACGAAACCTCGCTCTATGATTTGAAGTTAAAATCCTCAAATATGGTTAAATACAGACTTTTTTCACGTTTTTCATGTAGTTTGATATTACGTAAATATATTCATTTTTACCAATATTTCGATACTATTTCATGTAGTATCACGATATGTGATTTGGCCTTCAAATCTCAGAATTTCGCATAATATTGCACTTTAAGCAAGTTTTCTTGCCTTTTGTTTCGTACGAAAAATCATCGAATTTAGCAATATTTTGACGTTTATCATCCCCTTTTCCTTTATGTGACTTAAACAAAATATCATCGAATTAGGCAATATTTTGCCGTTTTCCACGTTTTTGTGAATTTTCAGTCTATGGGTATTAATTCATATATATACGATAAAAATTATGCAAACACATAATTGATTAGATAATAACCTTAAATACTTCATTTTCAATCATCTATTTGTTTCTCGTTAAAATACTGAGTAAGATAATGAAAAGGGGAGAAGTTCGGTTTTTATTGCATATATCGACGTTTCAGCCGGATTAGAGCGGTTTTACGTGTACATCTTCCCTCGGTAATATAAACGGAAAATCAGGAACATTTTAGTTAATTCTAATGAAAACACATTAATTTTTATAATTTGTATTGGAAACAACATTGTCATATGTCTTTTCTTGGATCTAAATAATACGAAACCTCTCTCTATGATTTGAAGTTAAAATCCTCAAATATGGTTAATTAGTGACTTTTTCACGTTTTTCATGTAGTTTGATACTACGTAAATATATTGATTTTTACCAATATTTTGATTCTATTTCATGTAGTATCACGATATGTGATTTGGCCTTCAAATCTCAGAATTTATCATAATATTGCATTTTAAGCAAGTTTTCTTGCATTTTGTTTCGTACGAAAAATCATCGAATTTAGCAATATTTTGACGTTTATCATCCCCTTTTCCTCTATGTGACTTAAACAAAATATCATCGAATTAGGCAATATTTTGCCGTTTTCCACGTTTTTGTGAATTTTCAGTCTATGGTTATTAATTCATATATATACAATAAAAATGATGCAAACACATAATTGATTAGATAATAACCTTAAATACTTCATTTTCAATTATCTATTTGTTTCTCGTTAAAATACTGAGTAAGATATTGAAAAGGGAAGAAGTTCGGTTTTTATTGCATATATCGACGTTTCAGCCGGATTAGAGCGGTTTTACGTGTACATCTTCCCTCGGTAATATAAACGGAAAATCAGGAACATTTTAGTTAATTCTAATGAAAACACATTAATTTTTATCATTTGTATTGGAAACAACATTGTCATATGTCTATTCTTGGATCTAAATAATACGAAACCTTGCTCTATGATTTGAAGTTAAAATCCTCAAATATGGTTAAATATTGACTTTTTCACGTTTTTCATGTAGTTTGATATTACGTAAATATATTCATTTTTACCAATATTTCGATACTATTTCATGTAGTATCACGATATATGATTTGGCCTTCAAATCTCAGAATTTCGCATAATATTGCACTTTAAGCAAGTTTTCTTGCCTTTTGTTTCGTACGAAAAATCATCGAATTTAGCAATATTTTGACGTTTATCATCCCCTTTTCCTTTATGTGACTTAAACAAAATATCATCGAATTAGGCAATATTTTGCCGTTTTCCACGTTTTTGTGAATTTTCAGTCTATGGGTATTAATTCATATATATACGATAAAAATGATGCAAACACATAATTGATTAGATAATAACCTTAAATACTTCATTTTCAATCATCTATTTGTTTCTCGTTAAAATACTGAGTAAGATAATGAAAAGGGGAGAAGTTCTGTTTTTATTGCATATATCGACGTTTCAGCCGGAATAGAGCGATTTTCGTGTACATCTTCCATCGGTAATATAAACAGAAAATCAGGAACATTTTAGTTAATACTAATGAAAACACATTGATTTTTATCATTTGTATTGGTAACAACACTGTCATATGTCTTTTTTTGGATCTAAATAATACGAAACCTCGCTCTTTGATTTGAAGTTAAAATCCTCATATATGGTTAAATATTGACTTTTTTCACGTTTTTCATGTAGTTTGATATAACGTAAATATATTCATTTTTACCAATATTTCGATACTATTTCATGTAGTATCACGATATGTGATTTGGCTTTCAAATCTCAGAATTTCGCATAATATTGCATTTTAAGCAAGTTTTCTTGCCTTTTGTTTCGTACGAAAAATCATCGAATTTAGCAATATTTTGACGTTTATCATCCCCTTTTCCTTTATGTGACTTAAACAAAATATCATCGAATTAGGCAATATTTTGCCGTTTTCCACGTTTTTGTGAATTTTCAGTCTATGGGTATTAATTCATATATATACGATAAAAATGATGCAAACACATAATTGATTAGATTATAACCTTAAATACTTCATTTTCAATCATCTATTTGTTTCTCGTTAAAATACTGAGTAAGATAATGAAAAGGGAAGAAGTTCTGTTTTTATTGCATATATCGACGTTTCAGCCGGATTAGAGCGGTTTTACGTGTACATCTTCCCTCGGTAATATAAACGGAAAATCAGGAACATTTTAGTTAATTCTAATGAAAACACATTGATTTTTATAATTTGTATTGGAAACAACATTGTCATATGTCTTTTCTTGGATCTAAATAATACGAAACCTCTCTCTATGATTTGAAGTTAAAATCCTCAAATATGGTTAATTAGTGACTTTTTCACGTTTTTCATGTAGTTTGATACTACGTAAATATATTGATTTTTACCAATATTTCGATTCTATTTCATGTAGTATCACGATATGTGATTTGGCCTTCAAATCTCAGAATTTCGCATAATATTGCATTTTAAGCAAGTTTTCTTGCATTTTGTTTCGTACGAAAAATCATCGAATTTAGCAATATTTTGACGTTTATCATCCCCTTTTCCTTTGTGTGACTTAAACAAAATATCATCGAATTAGGCAATATTTTGCCGTTTTCCACGTTTTTGTGAATTTTCAGTCTATGGGTATTAATTCATATATATACAATAAAAATGATGCAAACACATAATTGATTAGATAATAACATTTAAATACTTCATTTTCAATTATCTATTTGTTTCTCGTTAAAATACTGAGTAAGATATTGAAAAGGGAAGAAGTTCGGTTTTTATTGCATATATCGACGTTTCAGCCGGTTTAGAGCGGTTTTACGTGTACATCTTCCCTCGGTAATATAAACGGAAAATCAGGAACATTTTAGTTAATTCCAATGAAAACACATTGATTTTTATCATTTGTATTGGAAACAACATTGTCATATGTCTATTCTTGGATCTAAATAATACGAAACCTCGCTCTATGATTTGAAGTTAAAATCCTCAAATATGGTTAAATATAGATTTTTTTCACGTTTTTCATGTAGTTTGATATTACGTAAATATATTCATTTTTACCAATATTTCGATACTATTTCATGTAGTATCACGATCTGTGATTTGGCCTTCAAATCTCAGAATTTCGCATAATATTGCACTTTAAGCAAGTTTTCTTGCCTTTTGTTTCGTACGAAAAATCATCGAATTTAGCAATATTTTGACGTTTATCATCCCCTTTTCCTTTATGTGACTTAAACAAAATATCATCGAATTAGGCAATATTTTGCCGTTTTCCACGTTTTTGTGAATTTTCAGTCTATGGGTATTAATTCATATATATACGATAAAAATGATGCAAACACATAATTGATTAGATAATAACCTTAAATACTTCATTTTCAATCATCTATTTGTTTCTCGTTAAAATACTGAGTAAGATAATGAAAAGGGGAGAAGTTCGGTTTTTATTGCATATATCGACGTTTCAGCCGGATTAGAGCGGTTTTACGTGTACATCTTCCCTCGGTAATATAAACGAAAAATCAGGAACATTTTAGTTAATTCTAATGAAAACACATTGATTTTTATCATTTGTATTGGAAACAACATTGTCATATGTCTTTTCTTGGATCTAAATAATACGAAACCTCGCTCTATGATTTGAAGTTAAAATCCTCAAATATGGTTAAATAGTGACTTTTTTCACGTTTTTCATGTAGTTTGATACTACGTAAATATATTCATTTTTACCAATATTTCGATTCTATTTCATGTAGTATCACGATATGTGATTTGGCCTTCAAATCTCAGAATTTCGCATAATATTGCATTTTAAGCAAGTTTTCTTGCATTTTGTTTCGTACGAAAAATCATCGAATTTAGCAATATTTTGACGTTTATCATCCCATTTTCCTTTATGTGACCTAAACAAAATATCATCGAATTAGGCAATATTTTGCCGTTTTCTACGTTTTTGTGAATTTTCAGTCTATGGGTATTAATTCATTATATATACGATAAAAATGATGCAAACACATAATTGATTAGATTATAACCTTAAATACTTCATTTTCAATCAACTATTTGTTTCTCGTTAAAATACTGAGTAAGATATTGAAAAGGGGAGAAGTTCAGTTTTTATTGCATATATCGACGTTTCAGCCGGAATAGAGCGATTTTCGTGTACATCTTCCATCGGTAATATAAACAGAAAATCAGGAACATTTTAGTTAATACTAATGAAAACACATTGATTTTTATCATTTGTATTGGTAACAACACTGTCATATGTCTTTTCTTGGATCTAAATAATACGAAACCTCGCTCTATGATTTGAAGTTAAAATCCTCAAATATGGTTAAATAGTGACTTTTTTCACGTTTTTCATGTAGTTTGATACTACGTAAATATATTGATTTTTACCAATATTTCGATTCTATTTCATGTAGTATCACGATATGTGATTTGGCCTTCAAATCTCAGAATTTCGCATAATATTGCATTTTAAGCAAGTTTTCTTGCATTTTGTTTCGTACGAAAAATCATCGAATTTAGCAATATTTTGACGTTTATCATCCCCTTTTCCTTTGTGTGACTTAAACAAAATATCATCGAATTAGGCAATATTTTGCCGTTTTCCACGTTTTTGTTAATTTTCAGTCTATGGGTATTAATTCATATATATACGATAAAAATGATGCAAACACATAATTGATTAGATTATAACCTTAAATACTTCATTTTCAATCATCTATTTGTTTCTCGTTAAAATACTGAGTAAGATAATGAAAAGGGAAGAAGTTCTGTTTTTATTGCATATATCGACGTTTCAGCCGGATTAGAGCGGTTTTACGTGTACATCTTCCCTCGGTAATATAAACGGAAAATCAGGAACATTTTAGTTAATTCTAATGAAAACACATTGATTTTTATAATTTGTATTGGAAACAACATTGTCATATGTCTTTTCTTGGATCTAAATAATACGAAACCTCTCTCTATGATTTGAAGTTAAAATCCTCAAATATGGTTAATTAGTGACTTTTTCACGTTTTTCATGTAGTTTGATACTACGTAAATATATTGATTTTTACCAATATTTCGATTCTATTTCATGTAGTATCACGATATGTGATTTGGCCTTCAAATCTCAGAATTTCGCATAATATTGCATTTTAAGCAAGTTTTCTTGCATTTTGTTTCGTACGAAAAATCATCGAATTTAGCAATATTTTGACGTTTATCATCCCCTTTTCCTTTGTGTGACTTAAACAAAATATCATCGAATTAGGCAATATTTTGCCGTTTTCCACGTTTTTGTGAATTTTCAGTCTATGGGTATTAATTCATATATATACAATAAAAATGATGCAAACACATAATTGATTAGATAATAACATTTAAATACTTCATTTTCAATTATCTATTTGTTTCTCGTTAAAATACTGAGTAAGATATTGAAAAGGGAAGAAGTTCGGTTTTTATTGCATATATCGACGTTTCAGCCGGTTTAGAGCGGTTTTACGTGTACATCTTCCCTCGGTAATATAAACGGAAAATCAGGAACATTTTAGTTAATTCCAATGAAAACACATTGATTTTTATCATTTGTATTGGAAACAACATTGTCATATGTCTATTCTTGGATCTAAATAATACGAAACCTCGCTCTATGATTTGAAGTTAAAATCCTCAAATATGGTTAAATATAGATTTTTTTCACGTTTTTCATGTAGTTTGATATTACGTAAATATATTCATTTTTACCAATATTTCGATACTATTTCATGTAGTATCACGATATGTGATTTGGCCTTCAAATCTCAGAATTTCGCATAATATTGCACTTTAAGCAAGTTTTCTTGCCTTTTGTTTCGTACGAAAAATCATCGAATTTAGCAATATTTTGACGTTTATCATCCCCTTTTCCTTTATGTGACTTAAACAAAATATCATCGAATTAGGCAATATTTTGCCGTTTTCCACGTTTTTGTGAATTTTCAGTCTATGGGTATTAATTCATATATATACGATAAAAATGATGCAAACACATAATTGATTAGATAATAACCTTAAATACTTCATTTTCAATCATCTATTTGTTTCTCGTTAAAATACTGAGTAAGATAATGAAAAGGGGAGAAGTTCGGTTTTTATTGCATATATCGACGTTTCAGCCGGATTAGAGCGGTTTTACGTGTACATCTTCCCTCGGTAATATAAACGAAAAATCAGGAACATTTTAGTTAATTCTAATGAAAACACATTGATTTTTATCATTTGTATTGGAAACAACATTGTCATATGTCTTTTCTTGGATCTAAATAATACGAAACCTCGCTCTATGATTTGAAGTTAAAATCCTCAAATATGGTTAAATAGTGACTTTTTTCACGTTTTTCATGTAGTTTGATACTACGTAAATATATTCATTTTTACCAATATTTCGATTCTATTTCATGTAGTATCACGATATGTGATTTGGCCTTCAAATCTCAGAATTTCGCATAATATTGCATTTTAAGCAAGTTTTCTTGCATTTTGTTTCGTACGAAAAATCATCGAATTTAGCAATATTTTGACGTTTATCATCCCATTTTCCTTTATGTGACCTAAACAAAATATCATCGAATTAGGCAATATTTTGCCGTTTTCTACGTTTTTGTGAATTTTCAGTCTATGGGTATTAATTCATTATATATACGATAAAAATGATGCAAACACATAATTGATTAGATTATAACCTTAAATACTTCATTTTCAATCAACTATTTGTTTCTCGTTAAAATACTGAGTAAGATATTGAAAAGGGGAGAAGTTCAGTTTTTATTGCATATATCGACGTTTCAGCCGGAATAGAGCGATTTTCGTGTACATCTTCCATCGGTAATATAAACAGAAAATCAGGAACATTTTAGTTAATACTAATGAAAACACATTGATTTTTATCATTTGTATTGGTAACAACACTGTCATATGTCTTTTCTTGGATCTAAATAATACGAAACCTCGCTCTATGATTTGAAGTTAAAATCCTCAAATATGGTTAAATAGTGACTTTTTTCACGTTTTTCATGTAGTTTGATACTACGTAAATATATTGATTTTTACCAATATTTCGATTCTATTTCATGTAGTATCACGATATGTGATTTGGCCTTCAAATCTCAGAATTTCGCATAATATTGCATTTTAAGCAAGTTTTCTTGCATTTTGTTTCGTACGAAAAATCATCGAATTTAGCAATATTTTGACGTTTATCATCCCCTTTTCCTTTGTGTGACTTAAACAAAATATCATCGAATTAGGCAATATTTTGCCGTTTTCCACGTTTTTGTTAATTTTCAGTCTATGGGTATTAATTCATATATATACGATAAAAATGATGCAAACACATAATTGATTAGATTATAACCTTAAATACTTCATTTTCAATCATCTATTTGTTTCTCGTTAAAATACTGAGTAAGATAATGAAAAGGGAAGAAGTTCTGTTTTTATTGCATATATCGACGTTTCAGCCGGATTAGAGCGGTTTTACGTGTACATCTTCCCTCGGTAATATAAACGGAAAATCAGGAACATTTTAGTTAATTCTAATGAAAACACATTGATTTTTATAATTTGTATTGGAAACAACATTGTCATATGTCTTTTCTTGGATCTAAATAATACGAAACCTCTCTCTATGATTTGAAGTTAAAATCCTCAAATATGGTTAATTAGTGACTTTTTCACGTTTTTCATGTAGTTTGATACTACGTAAATATATTGATTTTTACCAATATTTCGATTCTATTTCATGTAGTATCACGATATGTGATTTGGCCTTCAAATCTCAGAATTTCGCATAATATTGCATTTTAAGCAAGTTTTCTTGCATTTTGTTTCGTACGAAAAATCATCGAATTTAGCAATATTTTGACGTTTATCATCCCCTTTTCCTTTGTGTGACTTAAACAAAATATCATCGAATTAGGCAATATTTTGCCGTTTTCCACGTTTTTGTGAATTTTCAGTCTATGGGTATTAATTCATATATATACAATAAAAATGATGCAAACACATAATTGATTAGATAATAACATTTAAATACTTCATTTTCAATTATCTATTTGTTTCTCGTTAAAATACTGAGTAAGATATTGAAAAGGGAAGAAGTTCGGTTTTTATTGCATATATCGACGTTTCAGCCGGTTTAGAGCGGTTTTACGTGTACATCTTCCCTCGGTAATATAAACGGAAAATCAGGAACATTTTAGTTAATTCCAATGAAAACACATTGATTTTTATCATTTGTATTGGAAACAACATTGTCATATGTCTATTCTTGGATCTAAATAATACGAAACCTCGCTCTATGATTTGAAGTTAAAATCCTCAAATATGGTTAAATATAGATTTTTTTCACGTTTTTCATGTAGTTTGATATTACGTAAATATATTCATTTTTACCAATATTTCGATACTATTTCATGTAGTATCACGATATGTGATTTGGCCTTCAAATCTCAGAATTTCGCATAATATTGCACTTTAAGCAAGTTTTCTTGCCTTTTGTTTCGTACGAAAAATCATCGAATTTAGCAATATTTTGACGTTTATCATCCCCTTTTCCTTTATGTGACTTAAACAAAATATCATCGAATTAGGCAATATTTTGCCGTTTTCCACGTTTTTGTGAATTTTCAGTCTATGGGTATTAATTCATATATATACGATAAAAATGATGCAAACACATAATTGATTAGATAATAACCTTAAATACTTCATTTTCAATCATCTATTTGTTTCTCGTTAAAATACTGAGTAAGATAATGAAAAGGGGAGAAGTTCGGTTTTTATTGCATATATCGACGTTTCAGCCGGATTAGAGCGGTTTTACGTGTACATCTTCCCTCTGTAATATAAACGAAAAATCAGGAACATTTTAGTTAATTCTAATGAAAACACATTGATTTTTATCATTTGTATTGGAAACAACATTGTCATATGTCTTTTCTTGGATCTAAATAATACGAAACCTCGCTCTATGATTTGAAGTTAAAATCCTCAAATATGGTTAAATAGTGACTTTTTTCACGTTTTTCATGTAGTTTGATACTACGTAAATATATTCATTTTTACCAATATTTCGATTCTATTTCATGTAGTATCACGATATGTGATTTGGCCTTCAAATCTCAGAATTTCGCATAATATTGCATTTTAAGCAAGTTTTCTTGCATTTTGTTTCGTACGAAAAATCATCGAATTTAGCAATATTTTGACGTTTATCATCCCATTTTCCTTTATGTGACCTAAACAAAATATCATCGAATTAGGCAATATTTTGCCGTTTTCTACGTTTTTGTGAATTTTCAGTCTATGGGTATTAATTCATTATATATACGATAAAAATGATGCAAACACATAATTGATTAGATAATAACCTTAAATACTTCATTTTCAATCAACTATTTGTTTCTCGTTAAAATACTGAGTAAGATATTGAAAAGGGGAGAAGTTCAGTTTTTATTGCATATATCGACGTTTCAGCCGGAATAGAGCGATTTTCGTGTACATCTTCCATCGGTAATATAAACAGAAAATCAGGAACATTTTAGTTAATACTAATGAAAACACATTGATTTTTATCATTTGTATTGGTAACAACACTGTCATATGTCTTTTCTTGGATCTAAATAATACGAAACCTCGCTCTATGATTTGAAGTAAAAATCCTCAAATATGGTTAAATAGTGACTTTTTTCACGTTTTTCATGTAGTTTGATACTACGTAAATATATTCATTTTTACCAATATTTCGATTCTATTTCATGTAGTATCACGATATGTGATTTGGCCTTCAAATCTCAGAATTTCGCATAATATTGCATTTTAAGCAAGTTTTCTTGCATTTTGTTTCGTACGAAAAATCATCGAATTTAGCAATATTTTGACGTTTATCATCCCCTTTTCCTTTGTGTGACTTAAACAAAATATCATCGAATTAGGCAATATTTTGCCGTTTTCCACGTTTTTGTTAATTTTCAGTCTATGGGTATTAATTCATATATATACGATAAAAATGATGCAAACACATAATTGATTAGATAATAACATTTAAATACTTCATTTTCAATACATCTATTTGTTTCTCGTTAAAATACTGAGTAAGATAATGAAAAGGGAAGAAGTTCGGTTTTTATTGCATATATCGACGTTTCAGCCGGTTTAGAGCGGTTTTACGTGTACATCTTCCCTCGGTAATATAAACGGAAAATCAGGAACATTTTAGTTAATTCCAATGAAAACACATTGATTTTTATCATTTGTATTGGAAACAACATTGTCATATGTCTATTCTTGGATCTAAATAATACGAAACCTCGCTCTATGATTTGAAGTTAAAATCCTCAAATATGGTTAAATATAGATTTTTTTCACGTTTTTCATGTAGTTTGATATTACGTAAATATATTCATTTTTACCAATATTTCGATACTATTTCATGTAGTATCACGATATGTGATTTGGCCTTCAAATCTCAGAATTTCGCATAATATTGCACTTTAAGCAAGTTTTCTTGCCTTTTGTTTCGTACGAAAAATCATCGAATTTAGCAATATTTTGACGTTTATCATCCCCTTTTCCTTTATGTGACTTAAACAAAATATCATCGAATTAGGCAATATTTTGCCGTTTTCCACGTTTTTGTGAATTTTCAGTCTATGGGTATTAATTCATATATATACGATAAAAATGATGCAAACACATAATTGATTAGATAATAACCTTAAATACTTCATTTTCAATCATCTATTTGTTTCTCGTTAAAATACTGAGTAAGATAATGAAAAGGGGAGAAGTTCGGTTTTTATTGCATATATCGACGTTTCAGCCGGATTAGAGCGGTTTTACGTGTACATCTTCCCTCGGTAATATAAACGAAAAATCAGGAACATTTTAGTTAATTCTAATGAAAACACATTGATTTTTATCATTTGTATTGGAAACAACATTGTCATATGTCTTTTCTTGGATCTAAATAATACGAAACCTCGCTCTATGATTTGAAGTTAAAATCCTCAAATATGGTTAAATAGTGACTTTTTTCACGTTTTTCATGTAGTTTGATACTACGTAAATATATTCATTTTTACCAATATTTCGATTCTATTTCATGTAGTATCACGATATGTGATTTGGCCTTCAAATCTCAGAATTTCGCATAATATTGCATTTTAAGCAAGTTTTCTTGCATTTTGTTTCGTACGAAAAATCATCGAATTTAGCAATATTTTGACGTTTATCATCCCATTTTCCTTTATGTGACCTAAACAAAATATCATCGAATTAGGCAATATTTTGCCGTTTTCTACGTTTTTGTGAATTTTCAGTCTATGGGTATTAATTCATTATATATACGATAAAAATGATGCAAACACATAATTGATTAGATAATAACCTTAAATACTTCATTTTCAATCAACTATTTGTTTCTCGTTAAAATACTGAGTAAGATATTGAAAAGGGGAGAAGTTCAGTTTTTATTGCATATATCGACGTTTCAGCCGGAATAGAGCGATTTTCGTGTACATCTTCCATCGGTAATATAAACAGAAAATCAGGAACATTTTAGTTAATACTAATGAAAACACATTGATTTTTATCATTTGTATTGGTAACAACACTGTCATATGTCTTTTCTTGGATCTAAATAATACGAAACCTCGCTCTATGATTTGAAGTTAAAATCCTCAAATATGGTTAAATAGTGACTTTTTTCACGTTTTTCATGTAGTTTGATACTACGTAAATATATTCATTTTTACCAATATTTCGATTCTATTTCATGTAGTATCACGATATGTGATTTGGCCTTCAAATCTCAGAATTTCGCATAATATTGCATTTTAAGCAAGTTTTCTTGCATTTTGTTTCGTACGAAAAATCATCGAATTTAGCAATATTTTGACGTTTATCATCCCCTTTTCCTTTGTGTGACTTAAACAAAATATCATCGAATTAGGCAATATTTTGCCGTTTTCCACGTTTTTGTTAATTTTCAGTCTATGGGTATTAATTCATATATATACGATAAAAATGATGCAAACACATAATTGATTAGATTATAACCTTAAATACTTCATTTTCAATCATCTATTTGTTTCTCGTTAAAATACTGAGTAAGATAATGAAAAGGGAAGAAGTTCTGTTTTTATTGCATATATCGACGTTTCAGCCGGATTAGAGCGGTTTTACGTGTACATCTTCCCTCGGTAATATAAACGGAAAATCAGGAACATTTTAGTTAATTCTAATGAAAACACATTGATTTTTATAATTTGTATTGGAAACAACATTGTCATATGTCTTTTCTTGGATCTAAATAATACGAAACCTCTCTCTATGATTTGAAGTTAAAATCCTCAAATATGGTTAATTAGTGACTTTTTCACGTTTTTCATGTAGTTTGATATTACGTAAATATATTGATTTTTACCAATATTTCGATTCTATTTCATGTAGTATCACGATATGTGATTTGGCCTTCAAATCTCAGAATTTCGCATAATATTGCATTTTAAGCAAGTTTTCTTGCATTTTGTTTCGTACGAAAAATCATCGAATTTAGCAATATTTTGACGTTTATCATCCCCTTTTCCTTTGTGTGACTTAAACAAAATATCATCGAATTAGGCAATATTTTGCCGTTTTCCACGTTTTTGTGAATTTTCAGTCTATGGGTATTAATTCATATATATACAATAAAAATGATGCAAACACATAATTGATTAGATAATAACATTTAAATACTTCATTTTCAATTATCTATTTGTTTCTCGTTAAAATACTGAGTAAGATATTGAAAAGGGAAGAAGTTCGGTTTTTATTGCATATATCGACGTTTCAGCCGGTTTAGAGCGGTTTTACGTGTACATCTTCCCTCGGTAATATAAACGGAAAATCAGGAACATTTTAGTTAATTCCAATGAAAACACATTGATTTTTATCATTTGTATTGGAAACAACATTGTCATATGTCTATTCTTGGATCTAAATAATACGAAACCTCGCTCTATGATTTGAAGTTAAAATCCTCAAATATGGTTAAATATAGATTTTTTTCACGTTTTTCATGTAGTTTGATATTACGTAAATATATTCATTTTTACCAATATTTCGATACTATTTCATGTAGTATCACGATATGTGATTTGGCCTTCAAATCTCAGAATTTCGCATAATATTGCACTTTAAGCAAGTTTTCTTGCCTTTTGTTTCGTACGAAAAATCATCGAATTTAGCAATATTTTGACGTTTATCATCCCCTTTTCCTTTATGTGACTTAAACAAAATATCATCGAATTAGGCAATATTTTGCCGTTTTCCACGTTTTTGTGAATTTTCAGTCTATGGGTATTAATTCATATATATACGATAAAAATGATGCAAACACATAATTGATTAGATAATAACCTTAAATACTTCATTTTCAATCATCTATTTGTTTCTCGTTAAAATACTGAGTAAGATAATGAAAAGGGGAGAAGTTCGGTTTTTATTGCATATATCGACGTTTCAGCCGGATTAGAGCGGTTTTACGTGTACATCTTCCCTCGGTAATATAAACGAAAAATCAGGAACATTTTAGTTAATTCTAATGAAAACACATTGATTTTTATCATTTGTATTGGAAACAACATTGTCATATGTCTTTTCTTGGATCTAAATAATACGAAACCTCGCTCTATGATTTGAAGTTAAAATCCTCAAATATGGTTAAATAGTGACTTTTTTCACGTTTTTCATGTAGTTTGATACTACGTAAATATATTCATTTTTACCAATATTTCGATTCTATTTCATGTAGTATCACGATATGTGATTTGGCCTTCAAATCTCAGAATTTCGCATAATATTGCATTTTAAGCAAGTTTTCTTGCATTTTGTTTCGTACGAAAAATCATCGAATTTAGCAATATTTTGACGTTTATCATCCCATTTTCCTTTATGTGACCTAAACAAAATATCATCGAATTAGGCAATATTTTGCCGTTTTCTACGTTTTTGTGAATTTTCAGTCTATGGGTATTAATTCATTATATATACGATAAAAATGATGCAAACACATAATTGATTAGATAATAACCTTAAATACTTCATTTTCAATCAACTATTTGTTTCTCGTTAAAATACTGAGTAAGATATTGAAAAGGGGAGAAGTTCAGTTTTTATTGCATATATCGACGTTTCAGCCGGAATAGAGCGATTTTCGTGTACATCTTTCATCGGTAATATAAACAGAAAATCAGGAACATTTTAGTTAATACTAATGAAAACACATTGATTTTTATCATTTGTATTGGTAACAACACTGTCATATGTCTTTTCTTGGATCTAAATAATACGAAACCTCGCTCTATGATTTGAAGTTAAAATCCTCAAATATGGTTAAATAGTGACTTTTTTCACGTTTTTCATGTAGTTTGATACTACGTAAATATATTCATTTTTACCAATATTTCGATTCTATTTCATGTAGTATCACGATATGTGATTTGGCCTTCAAATCTCAGAATTTCGCATAATATTGCATTTTAAGCAAGTTTTCTTGCATTTTGTTTCGTACGAAAAATCATCGAATTTAGCAATATTTTGACGTTTATCATCCCCTTTTCCTTTGTGTGACTTAAACAAAATATCATCGAATTAGGCAATATTTTGCCGTTTTCCACGTTTTTGTTAATTTTCAGTCTATGGGTATTAATTCATATATATACGATAAAAATGATGCAAACACATAATTGATTAGATTATAACCTTAAATACTTCATTTTCAATCATCTATTTGTTTCTCGTTAAAATACTGAGTAAGATAATGAAAAGGGAAGAAGTTCTGTTTTTATTGCATATATCGACGTTTCAGCCGGATTAGAGCGGTTTTACGTGTACATCTTCCCTCGGTAATATAAACGGAAAATCAGGAACATTTTAGTTAATTCTAATGAAAGCACATTGATTTTTATAATTTGTATTGGAAACAACATTGTCATATGTCTTTTCTTGGATCTAAATAATACGAAACCTCTCTCTATGATTTGAAGTTAAAATCCTCAAATATGGTTAATTAGTGACTTTTTCACGTTTTTCATGTAGTTTGATACTACGTAAATATATTGATTTTTACCAATATTTCGATTCTATTTCATGTAGTATCACGATATGTGATTTGGCCTTCAAATCTCAGAATTTCGCATAATATTGCATTTTAAGCAAGTTTTCTTGCATTTTGTTTCGTACGAAAAATCATCGAATTTAGCAATATTTTGACGTTTATCATCCCCTTTTCCTTTGTGTGACTTAAACAAAATATCATCGAATTAGGCAATATTTTGCCGTTTTCCACGTTTTTGTGAATTTTCAGTCTATGGGTATTAATTCATATATATACAATAAAAATGATGCAAACACATAATTGATTAGATAATAACATTTAAATACTTCATTTTCAATTATCTATTTGTTTCTCGTTAAAATACTGAGTAAGATATTGAAAAGGGAAGAAGTTCGGTTTTTATTGCATATATCGACGTTTCAGCCGGTTTAGAGCGGTTTTACGTGTACATCTTCCCTCGGTAATATAAACGGAAAATCAGGAACATTTTAGTTAATTCCAATGAAAACACATTGATTTTTATCATTTGTATTGGAAACAACATTGTCATATGTCTATTCTTGGATCTAAATAATACGAAACCTCGCTCTATGATTTGAAGTTAAAATCCTCAAATATGGTTAAATATAGACTTTTTTCACGTTTTTCATGTAGTTTGATATTACGTAAATATATTCATTTTTACCAATATTTCGATACTATTTCATGTAGTATCACGATATGTGATTTGGCCTTCAAATCTCAGAATTTCGCATAATATTGCACTTTAAGCAAGTTTTCTTGCCTTTTGTTTCGTACGAAAAATCATCGAATTTAGCAATATTTTGACGTTTATCATCCCCTTTTCCTTATGTGACTTAAACAAAATATCATCGAATTAGGCAATATTTTGCCGTTTTCCACGTTTTTGTGAATTTTCAGTCTATGGGTATTAATTCATATATATACGATAAAAATGATGCAAACACATAATTGATTAGATAATAACCTTAAATACTTCATTTTCAATCATCTATTTGTTTCTCGTTAAAATACTGAGTAAGATAATGAAAAGGGGAGAAGTTCGGTTTTTATTGCATATATCGACGTTTCAGCCGAATTAGAGCGGTTTTACGTGTATATCTTCCCTCGGTAATATAAACGGAAAATCAAGAACATTTTAGTTAATTCTAATGAAAACACTTTGATTTTTATAATTTGTATTGGAAACAACATTGTCATATGTCTATTCTTGGATCTAAATAATACGAAACCTCGCTCTATGATTTGAAGTTAAAATCCTCAAATATGGTTAAATATTTACTTTTTTCACGTTTTTCATGTAGTTTGATATTATGTAAATATATTCATTTTTGTCAATATTTCGATACTATTTCATGTAGTATCACGATATGTGATTTGGCCTTCATATCTCAGAATTTTGCATAATATTGCATTTTAAGCAAGTTTTCTTGCATTTTGTTTCGTACGAAAAATCATCGAATTTACCAATATTTTGACGTTTATCAACCCATTTTCCTTTATGTGACTTAAACAAAATATCATCGAATTAGGCAATATTTTGCCGTTTTCTACGCTTTTGTGAATTTTCAGTCTATGGGTATTAATTCATTATATATACGATAAAAATGACGCAAACACATAATTGATTAGATAATAAACTTAAATACTTCATTTTCAATCATCTATTTGTTTCTCGTTAAAATACTGAGTAAGATATTGAAAAAGGGAGAAGTTCTGTTTTTATTGCATATATCGACGTTTCAGACGGAATAGAGCGATTTTCGTGTACATCTTTCATCGGTAATATAAACGGAAAATCAGGAACATTTTAGTTAATACCAATGAAAACACATTGATTTTTATCATTTGTATTGGTAACAACACTGTCATATGTCTTTTCTTGGATCTAAATAATACGAAACCTCGCTCTATGATTTGAAGTTAAAATCCTCATATATGGTTAAATATTGACTTTTTTCATGTTTTTCATGTAGTTTGATATAACGTAAATATATTCATTTTTACCAATATTTCGATACTATTTCATGTAGTATCCCCTTTGAAGGCCAAATCACGATATGTGATTTGGCCTTCAAATCTCAGAATTTCACATAATATTGCATTTTAAGCAAGTTTTCTTGCCTTTTGTCTCGTACGAAAAATCATCGAATTTAGCAATATTTTGACGTTTATCATTCCCTTTTTTTTTATGTGACTTAAACAAAATATCATCGAATTAGGCAATATTTTGCCGTTTTCCACGTTTCTGTGAATTTTCAGTCTATGGGTATTAATTCATATATATACGATAAAAATTATGCAAACACAGAATTGATTAGATAATAACCTTAAATACTTCCTTTTCAATCAACTATTTGTTTCTCGTTAAAATACTGAGTAAGATATTGAAAAGGGGAGAAGTTCTGTTTTTATTGCATATATCGACGTGTCAACCGGAATAGAGCGATTTTCGTGTACATCTTCCATCGGTAATATAAACGGAAAATCAGGAACATTTTAGTTAATACCAATGAAAACACATTGATTTTTATCATTTGTATTTGTAACAACACTGTCATATGTCTTTTCTTGGATCTAAATAATACGAAACCTCGCTATATGATTTGAAATTAAAATCCTCATATATGGTTAAATATTGACTTTTTTCACGTTTTTCATGTAGTTTGATATAACGTAAATATATTCATTTTTACCAATATTTCGATACTATTTCATGTAGTATCACGATATGTGATTTGGCCTTCAAATCTCAGAATTTCGCATAATATTGCATTTTAAGCAAGTTTTCTTGCATTTTGTTTCGTACGAAAAATCATCGAATTTAGCAATATTTTGACGTTTATCATCCCCTTTTCCTTTATGTGACTTAAACAAAATATCATCGAATTAGGCAATATTTTGCCGTTTTCCACGTTTTTGTGAATTTTCAGTCTATGGGTATTAATTCATATATATACGATAAAAATGATGCAAACACATAATTGATTAGATAATAACCTTAAATACTTCATTTTCAATCATCTATTTGTTTCTCGTTAAAATACTGAGTAAGATAATGAAAAGGGGAGAAGTTCGGTTTTTATTGCATATATCGACGTTTCAGCCGGATTAGAGCGGTTTTACGTGTACATCTTCCCTCGGTAATATAAACGGAAAATCAGGAACATTTTAGTTAATTCTAATGAAAACACATTGATTTTTATAATTTGTATTGGAAACAACATTGTCATATGTCTATTCTTGGATCTAAATAATACGAAACCTCGCTCTATGATTTGAAGTTAAAATCCTCAAATATGGTTAAATATTGACTTTTTTCACGTTTTTCATGTAGTTTGATATTACGTAAATATATTCATTTTTACCAATATTTCGATACTATTTCATGTAGTATCACGATATGTGATTTGGCCTTCAAATCTCAGAATTTCGCATAATATTGCATTTTAAGCAAGTTTTCTTGCCTTTTGTCTCGTACGAAAAATCATCGAATTTAGCAATATTTTGACGTTTATCATTCCCTTTTCCTTTATGTGACTTAAACAAAATATCATCGAATTAGGCAATATTTTGCCGTTTTCCACGTTTCTGTGAATTTTCAGTCTATGGGTATTAATTCATATATATACGATAAAAATTATGCAAACACATAATTGATTAGATAATAACCTTAAATACTTCATTTTCAATCAACTATTTGTTTCTCGTTAAAATACTGAGTAAGATATTGAAAAGGGGAGAAGTTCTGTTTTTATTGCATATATCGACGTTTCAGCCGGAATAGAGCGATTTTCGTGTATATCTTCCATCGGTAATATAAACGGAAAATCAGGAACATTTTAGTTAATACCAATGAAAACATATTGATTTTTATCATTTGTATTGTTAACAACACTGTCATATGTCTTTTCTTGGATCTAAATAATACGAAACCTCGCTCTATGATTTGAAGTTAAAATCCTCATATATGGTTAAATATTGACTTTTTTCACGTTTTTCATGTAGTTTGATATAACGTAAATATATTCATTTTTACCAATATTTCGATACTATTTCATGTAGTATCACGATATGTGATTTGGCCTTCAAATCTCAGAATTTCGCATAATATTGCATTTTAAGCAAGTTTTCTTGCCTTTTGTTTCGTACGAAAAATCATCGAATTTAGCAATATTTTGACGTTTATCATCCCCTTTTCCTTTATGTGACTTAAACAAAATATCATCGAATTAGGCAATATTTTGCCGTTTTCCACGTTTTTGTGAATTTTCAGTCTATGGGTATTAATTCATATATATACGATAAAAATGATGCAAACACATAATTGATTAGATAATAACCTTAAATACTTCATTTTCAATCATCTATTTGTTTCTCGTTAAAATACTGAGTAAGATAATGAAAAGGGGAGAAGTTCGGTTTTTATTGCATATATCGACGTTTCAGCCGGATTAGAGCGGTTTTACGTGTACATCTTCCCTCGGTAATATAAACGGAAAATCAAGAACATTTTAGTTAATTCTAATGAAAACACATTGATTTTTATAATTTGTATTGGAAACAACATTGTCATATGTCTATTCTTGGATCTAAATAATACGAAACCTCGCTCTATGATTTGAAGTTAAAATCCTCCTATATGGTTAAATATTAACTTTTTTAACGTTTTTCATGTAGTTTGATATAACGTAAATATATTCATTTTTACCAATATTTCGATACTATTTCATGTAGTATCACGATATATGATTTGGCCTTCAAATCTCAGAATTTCGCATAATATTGAATTTTAAGCAAGTTTTCTTGCCTTTTGTTTCGTACGAAAAATCATCGAATTTAGCAATATTTTGACGTTTATCATCCCCTTTTCCTTATGTGACTTAAACAAAATATCATCGAATTAGGCAATTTTTTGCCGTTTTCCACGTTTTTGTGAATTTTCAGTCTATGGGTATTAATTCATATATATACGATAAAAATGATGCAAACACATAATTGATTAGATAATAACCTTAAATACTTCATTTTCAATCATCTATTTGTTTCTCGTTAAAATACTGAGTAAGATAATGAAAAGGGGAGAAGTTCGGTTTTTATTGCATATATCGACGTTTCAGCCGAATTAGAGCGGTTTTACGTGTATATCTTCCCTCGGTAATATAAACGGAAAATCAAGAACATTTTAGTTAATTCTAATGAAAACACATTGATTTTTAAATTTTTGTATTGGAAACAACATTGTCATATGTCTTTTCTTGGATCTAAATAATACGAAACCTCGCTCTATGATTTGAAGTTAAAATCCTCAAATATGGTTAAATAGTGACTTTTTTCACGTTTTTCATGTAGTTTGATACTACGTAAATATATTCATTTTTACCAATATTTCGATTCTATTTCATGTAGTACCACGATATGTGATTTGGCCTTCAAATCTCTGAATTTTGCATAATATTGAATTTTAAGCAAGTTTTCTTGCATTTTGTTTCGTACGAAAAATCATCGAATTTAGCAATATTTTGGCGTTCATCATCCCCTTTTCCTTTATGTGACTTAAACAAAATATCATCGAATTAGGCAATATTTTGCCGTTTCCACGTTTTTGTGAATTTTCAGTCTATGGGTAATAATTCATATATATACGATAAAAATTATGCAAACACATAATTGATTAGATAATAACCTTAAATACTTCATTTTCAATCAACTATTTGTTTCTCGTTAAAATACTGAGTAAGATATTGAAAAGGGGAGAAGTTCTGTTTTTATTGCATATATCGACGTTTCAGCCGGAATAGAGCGATTTTCGTGTACATCTTCCATCGGTAATATAAACGGAAAATCAGGAACATTTTAGTTAATACCAATGAAAACACATTGATTTTTATCATTTGTATTGGTAACAACACTGTCATGTCTTTTCTTGGTTCTAAATAATACGAAACCTCGCTCTATGATTTGAAGATAAAATCCTCATATATAGTTAAATATTGACTTTTTTCACGTTTTTCATGTAGTTTGATATAACGTAAATATATTCATTTTTACCAATATTTCGATACTATTTCATGTAGTATCACGATATGTGATTTGGCCTTCAAATCACAGAATTTCGCATAATATTGAATTTTAAGCAAGTTTTCTTGCCTTTTGTTTCGTACGAAAAATCATCGAATTTAGCAATATTTTGACGTTTATCATCCCATTTTCCTTTATGTGACTTAAACAAAATATCATCGAATTAGGCAATATTTTGCCGTTTT
Organism: Procambarus clarkii; assembly: GCF_040958095.1. Classification (NCBI taxonomy): domain Eukaryota; kingdom Metazoa; phylum Arthropoda; class Malacostraca; order Decapoda; family Cambaridae; genus Procambarus; species Procambarus clarkii. Next base: position 1,555,726 of record NC_091227.1, on the reverse strand, counting down.
CTACGCTTTTGTGAATTTTCAGTCTATGGGTATTAATTCATTATATATACGATAAAAATGACGCAAACACATAATTGATTAGATAATAACCTTAAATACTTCATTTTCAATCATCTATTTGTTTCTCGTTAAAATACTGAGTAAGATATTGAAAAAGGGAGAAGTTCTGTTTTTATTGCATATATCGACGTTTTAGCTGGAATAGAGCGATTTTCGTGTACATCTTCCATCGGTAATATAAACGGAAAATCAGGAACATTTTAGTTAATACCAATGAAAACACATTAATTTTTATCATTTGTATTGGTAACAACACTGTCATATGTCTTTTCTTGGATCTAAATAATACGAAACCTCGCTCTATGATTTGAAGTTAAAATCCTCATATATGGTTATATATTGAATTTTTTCACGTTTTTCATGTAGTTTGATATAACGTAAATATATTCATTTTTACCAATATTTCGATACTATTTCATGTAGTATAACGATATGTGATTTGGCCTTCAAATCTCTGAATTTCGCATAATATTGCATTTTAAGCAAGTTTTCTTGGCTTTTGTTTCGTACGAAAAATCATCGAATTTAGCAATATTTTGACGTTTATCATCCCCTTTTCCTTTATGTGACTTAAACAAAATATCATCGAATTAGGCAATATTTTGCCGTTTTCCACGTTTTTGTGAATTTTCAGTCTATGGGTATTAATTCATATATATACGATAAAAATGATGCAAACACATAATTGATTAGATAATAACCCTACATACTTCATTTTCAATCATCTATTTGTTTCTCGTTAAAATACTGAGTAAGATAATGAAAAGGGGAGAAGTTCGGTTTTTATTGCATATATCGACGTTTCAGCCGGATTAGAGCGGTTTTACGTGTACATCTTCCCTCGGTAATATAAACGGAAAATCAGGAACATATTAGTTAATTCTAATGAAAACACATTGATTTTTAAATTTTTGTATTGGAAACAACATTGTCATATGTCTTTTCTTGGATCTAAATAATACGAAACCTCGCTCTATGATTTGAAGTTAAAATCCTCAAATATGGTTAAATAGTGACTTTTTTCACGTTTTTCATGTAGTTTGATACTACGTAAATATATTCATTTTTACCAATATTTCGATTCTATTTCATGTAGTACCACGATATGTGATTTGGCCTTCAAATCTCTGAATTTTGCATAATATTGAATTTTAAGCAAGTTTTCTTGCATTTTGTTTCGTACGAAAAATCATCGAATTTAGCAATATTTTGGCGTTCATCATCCCCTTTTCCTTTATGTGACTTAAACAAAATATCATCGAATTAGGCAATATTTTGCCGTTTCCACGTTTTTGTGAATTTTCAGTCTATGGGTAATAATTCATATATATACGATAAAAATTATGCAAACACATAATTGATTAGATAATAACCTTAAATACTTCATTTTCAATCAACTATTTGTTTCTCGTTAAAATACTGAGTAAGATATTGAAAAGGGGAGAAGTTCTGTTTTTATTGCATATATCGACGTTTCAGCCGGAATAGAGCGATTTTCGTGTACATCTTCCATCGGTAATATAAACGGAAAATCAGGAACATTTTAGTTAATACCAATGAAAACACATTGATTTTTATCATTTGTATTGGTAACAACACTGTCATGTCTTTTCTTGGATCTAAATAATACGAAACCTCGCTCTATGATTTGAAGTTAAAATCCTCATATATGGTTAAATATTGACTTTTTTCACGTTTTTCATGTAGTTTGATATAACGTAAATATATTCATTTTTACCAATATTTCGATACTATTTCATGTAGTATCACAATATGTGATTTGGCCTTCAAATCTCAGAATTTCGCATAATATTGCATTTTAAGCAAGTTTTCTTGCCTTTTGTTTCGTACGAAAAATCATCGAATTTAGCAATATTTTGACGTTTATCATCCCCTTTTCCTTTATGTGACTTAAACAAAATATCATCGAATTAGGCAATATTTTGCCGTTTTCCACGTTTTTGTGAATTTTCAGTCTATGGGTATTAATTCATATATATACGATAAAAATGATGCAAACACATAATTGATTAGATAATAACCTTAAATACTTCATTTTCAATCATCTATTTGTTTCTCGTTAAAATACTGAGTAAGATAATGAAAAGGGGAGAAGTTCGGTTTTTATTGCATATATCGACGTTTCAGCCGGATTAGAGCGGTTTTACGTGTACATCTTCCCTCGGTAATATAAACGGAAAATCAAGAACATTTTAGTTAATTCTAATGAAAACACATTGATTTTTATAATTTGTATTGGAAACAACATTGTCATATGTCTATTCTTGGATCTAAATAATACGAAACCTCGCTCTATGATTTGAAGTTAAAATCCTCATATATGGTTAAATATTAACTTTTTTCACGTTTTTCATGTAGTTTGATATAACGTAAATATATTCATTTTTACCAATATTTCGATACTATTTCATGTAGTATCACGATATGTGATTTGGCCTTCAAATCTCAGAATTTCGCATAATATTGAATTTTAAGCAAGTTTTCTTGCCTTTTGTTTCGTACGAAAAATCATCGAATTAAGCAATATTTTGACGTTTATCATCCCCTTTTCCTTTATGTGACTTAAACAAAATATCATCGAATTAGGCAATATTTTGCCGTTTTCCACGTTTTTGTGAATTTTCAGTCTATGGGTATTAATTCATATATATACGATAAAAATGATGCAAACACATAATTGATTAGATAATAACCTTAAATACTTCATTTTCAATCATCTATTTGTTTCTCGTTAAAATACTGAGTAAGATAATGAAAAGGGGAGAAGTTCGGTTTTTATTGCATATATCGACGTTTCAGCCGGATTAGAGCGGTTTTACGTGTACATCTTCCCTCGGTAATATAAACGGAAAATCAAGAACATTTTAGTTAATTCTAATGAAATCACATTGATTTTTATAATTTGTATTGGAAACAACATTGTCATATGTCTATTCTTGGATCTAAATAATACGAAACCTCGCTCTATGATTTGAAGTTAAAATCCTCATATATGGTTAAATATTAACTTTTTTCACGTTTTTCATGTAGTTTGATATAACGTAAATATATTCATTTTTACCAATATTTCGATACTATTTCATGTAGTATCACGATATGTGATTTGGCCTTCAAATCTCAGAATTTCGCATAATATTGAATTTTAAGCAAGTTTTCTTGCCTTTTGTTTCGTACGAAAAATCATCGAATTTAGCAATATTTTGACGTTTATCATCCCCTTTTCCTTATGTGACTTAAACAAAATATCATCGAATTAGGCAATATTTTGCCGTTTTCCACGTTTTTGTGAATTTTCAGTCTATGGGTATTAATTCATATATATACGATAAAAATGATGCAAACACATAATTGATTAGATAATAACCTTAAATACTTCATTTTCAATCATCTATTTGTTTCTCGTTAAAATACTGAGTAAGATAATGAAAAGGGGAGAAGTTCGGTTTTTATTGCATATATCGACGTTTCAGCCGAATTAGAGCGGTTTTACGTGTATATCTTCCCTCGGTAATATAAACGGAAAATCAAGAACATTTTAGTTAATTCTAATGAAAACACATTGATTTTTATAAATTGTATTGGAAACAACATTGTCATATGTCTATTCTTGGATCTAAATAATACGAAACCTCGCTCTATGATTTGAAGTTAAAATCTTCCAATATGGTTAAATATTTACTTTTTTCACGTTTTTCATGTAGTTTGATATTATGTAAATATATTCATTTTTACCAATATTTCGATACTATTTCATGTAGTATCACGATATGTGATTTGGCCTTCAAATCTCAGAATTTTGCATAATATTGCATTTTAAGCAAGTTTTCTTGCATTTTGTTTCGTACGAAAAATCATCGAATTTAGCAATATTTTGACGTTTATCATCCCATTTTCCTTTATGTGACTTAAACAAAATATCATCGAATTAGGCAATATTTTGCCGTTTTCTACGCTTTTGTGAATTTTCAGTCTATGGGTATTAATTCATTATATATACGATAAAAATGACGCAAACACATAATTGATTAGATAATAACCTTAAATACTTCATTTTCAATCATCTTTTTGTTTCTCGTTAAAATACTGAGTAAGATATTGAAAAAGGGAGAAGTTCTGTTTTTATTGCATATATCGACGTTTTAGCTGGAATAGAGCGATTTTCGTGTACATCTTCCATCGGTAATATAAACGGAAAATCAGGAACATTTTAGTTAATACCAATGAAAACACATTAATTTTTATCATTTGTATTGGTAACAACACTGTCATATGTCTTTTCTTGGATCTAAATAATACGAAACCTCGCTCTATGATTTGAAGTTAAAATCCTCATATATGGTTATATATTGAATTTTTTCACGTTTTTCATGTAGTTTGATATAACGTAAATATATTCATTTTTACCAATATTTCGATACTATTTCATGTAGTATAACGATATGTGATTTGGCCTTCAAATCTCTGAATTTCGCATAATATTGCATTTTAAGCAAGTTTTCTTGGCTTTTGTTTCGTACGAAAAATCATCGAATTTAGCAATATTTTGACGTTTATCATCCCCTTTTCCTTTATGTGACTTAAACAAAATATCATCGAATTAGGCAATATTTTGCCGTTTTCCACGTTTTTGTGAATTTTCAGTCTATGGGTATTAATTCATATATATACGATAAAAATGATGCAAACACATAATTGATAAGATAATAACCCTAAATACTTCATTTTCAATCATCTATTTGTTTCTCGTTAAAATACTGAGTAAGATAATGAAAAGGGGAGAAGTTCGGTTTTTATTGCATATATCGACGTTTCAGCCGGATTAGAGCGGTTTTACGTGTACATCTTCCCTCGGTAATATAAACGGAAAATCAGGAACATATTAGTTAATTCTAATGAAAACACATTGATTTTTAAATTTTTGTATTGGAAACAACATTGTCATATGTCTTTTCTTGGATCTAAATAATACGAAACCTCGCTCTATGATTTGAAGTTAAAATCCTCAAATATGGTTAAATAGTGACTTTTTTCACGTTTTTCATGTAGTTTGATACTACGTAAATATATTCATTTTTACCAATATTTCGATTCTATTTCATGTAGTACCACGATATGTGATTTGGCCTTCAAATCTCTGAATTTTGCATAATATTGAATTTTAAGCAAGTTTTCTTGCATTTTGTTTCGTACGAAAAATCATCGAATTTAGCAATATTTTGGCGTTCATCATCCCCTTTTCCTTTATGTGACTTAAACAAAATATCATCGAATTAGGCAATATTTTGCCGTTTCCACGTTTTTGTGAATTTTCAGTCTATGGGTATTAATTCATATATATACGATAAAAATTATGCAAACACATAATTGATTAGATAATAACCTTAAATACTTCATTTTCAATCAACTATTTGTTTCTCGTTAAAATACTGAGTAAGATATTGAAAAGGGGAGAAGTTCTGTTTTTATTGCATATATCGACGTTTCAGCCGGAATAGAGCGATTTTCGTGTACATCTTCCATCGGTAATATAAACGGAAAATCAGGAACATTTTAGTTAATACCAATGAAAACACATTGATTTTTATCATTTGTATTGGTAACAACACTGTCATGTCTTTTCTTGGATCTAAATAATACTAAACCTCGCTCTATGATTTGAAGATAAAATCCTCATATATAGTTAAATATTGACTTTTTTCACGTTTTTCATGTAGTTTGATATAACGTAAATATATTCATTTTTACCAATATTTCGATACTATTTCATGTAGTATCACGATATGTGATTTGGCCTTCAAATCTCAGAATTTCGCATAATATTGAATTTTAAGCAAGTTTTCTTGCCTTTTGTTTCGTACGAAAAATCATCGAATTTAGCAATATTTTGACGTTTATCATCCCCTTTTCCTTATGTGACTTAAACAAAATATCATCGAATTAGGCAATATTTTGCCGTTTTCCACGTTTTTGTGAATTTTCAGTCTATGGGTATTAATTCATATATATACGATAAAAATGATGCAAACACATAATTGATTAGATAATAACCTTAAATACTTCATTTTCAATCATCTATTTGTTTCTCGTTAAAATACTGAGTAAGATAATGAAAAGGGGAGAAGTTCGGTTTTTATTGCATATATCGACGTTTTAGCTGGAATAGAGCGATTTTCGTGTACATCTTCCATCGGTAATATAAACGGAAAATCAGGAACATTTTAGTTAATACCAATGAAAACACATTAATTTTTATCATTTGTATTGGTAACAACACTGTCATATGTCTTTTCTTGGATCTAAATAATACGAAACCTCGCTCTATGATTTGAAGTTAAAATCCTCATATATGGTTAAATATTGAATTTTTTCACGTTTTTCATGTAGTTTGATATTACGTAAATATATTCATTTTTACCAATATTTCGATACTATTTCATGTAGTATAACGATATGTGATTTGGCCTTCAAATCTCTGAATTTCGCATAATATTGCATTTTAAGCAAGTTTTCTTGGCTTTTGTTTCGTACGAAAAATCATCGAATTTAGCAATATTTTGACGCTTATCATCCCATTTTCCTTTATGTGACTTAAACAAAATATCATCGAATTAGGCAATATTTTGCCGTTTTCCACGTTTTTGTGAATTTTCAGTCTATGGGTATTAATTCATATATATACGATAAAAATGATGCAAACACATAATTGATTAGATAATAACCCTAAATACTTCATTTTCAATCATCTATTTGTTTCTCGTTAAAATACTGAGTAAGATAATGAAAAGGGGAGAAGTTCGGTTTTTATTGCATATATCGACGTTTCAGCCGGATTAGAGCGGTTTTACGTGTACATCTTCCCTCGGTAATATAAACGGAAAATCAGGAACATATTAGTTAATTCTAATGAAAACACATTGATTTTTAAATTTTTGTATTGGAAACAACATTGTCATATGTCTTTTCTTGGATCTAAATAATACGAAACCTCGCTCTATGATTTGAAGATAAAATCCTCAAATATGGTTAAATAGTGACTTTTTTCACGTTTTTCATGTAGTTTGATACTACGTAAATATATTCATTTTTACCAATATTTCGATTCTATTTCATGTAGTACCACGATATGTGATTTGGCCTCCAAATCTCTGAATTTTGCATAATATTGAATTTTAAGCAAGTTTTCTTGCATTTTGTTTCGTACGAAAAATCATCGAATTTAGCAATATTTTGGCGTTCATCATCCCCTTTTCCTTTATGTGACTTAAACAAAATATCATCGAATTAGGCAATATTTTGCCGTTTCCACGTTTTTGTGAATTTTCAGTCTATGGGTATTAATTCATTTATATACGATAAAAATGATGCAAACACATAATTGATTAGATAATAACCTTAAATACTTCATTTTCAATCAACTATTTGTTTCTCGTCAAAATACTGAGTAAGATATTGAAAAGGGGAGAAGTTCTGTTTTTATTGCATATATCGACGTTTCAGCCGGAATAGAGCGATTTTCGTGTACATCTTCCATCGGTAATATAAACGGAAAATCAGGAACATTTTAGTTAATACCAATGAAAACACATTGATTTTTATCATTTGTATTGGTAACAACACTGTCATGTCTTTTCTTGGATCTAAATAATACGAAACCTCGCTCTATGATTTGAAGATAAAATCCTCATATATAGTTAAATATTGACTTTTTTCACGTTTTTCATGTAGTTTGATATAACGTAAATATATTCATTTTTACCAATATTTCGATACTATTTCATGTAGTATCACGATATGTGATTTGGCCTTCAAATCTCAGAATTTCGCATAATATTGCATTTTAAGCAAGTTTTCTTGCATTTTGTTTCGTACGAAAAATCATCGAATTTAGCAATATTTTGACGTTTATCATCCCCTTTTCCTTTATGTGACTTAAACAAAATATCATCGAATTAGGCAATATTTTGCCGTTTTCCACGTTTTTGTGAATTTTCAGTCTATGAGTATTAATTCATATATATACGATAAAAATGATGCAAACACATAATTGATTAGATAATAACCTTAAATACTTCATTTTCAATCATCTATTTGTTTCTCGTTAAAATACTGAGTAAGATAATAAAAAGGGGAGAAGTTCGGTTTTTATTGCATATATCGACGTTTCAGCCGGATTAGAGCGGTTTTACGTGTACATCTTCCCTCGGTAATATAAACGGAAAATCAGGAACATTTTAGTTAATTCTAATGAAAACACATTGATTTTTATAATTTGTATTGGAAACAACATTGTCATATGTCTTTTCTTGGATCTAAATAATACGAAACCTCGCTCAATGATTTGAAGTTAAAATCCTCAAATATTGTTAAATATTGACTTTTTTCACGTTTTTCATGTAGTTTGATACAACGTAAATATATTCATTTTTACCAATATTTCGATTCTATTTCATGTAGTATCACGATATGTGATTTGGCCTTCAAATCTCAGAATTTTGCATAATATTGCATTTTAAGCAAGTTTTCTTGCATTTTGTTTCGTACGAAAAATCATCGAATTTAGCAATATTTTGACGTTTATCATCCCATTTTCCTTTATGTGACTTAAACAGAATATCATCGAATTAGGCAATATTTTGCCGTTTTCCACGTTTTTGTGAATTTTCAGTCTATGGGTATTAATTCATATATATACGATAAAAATGATGCAAACACATAATTGATTAGATAATAACCTTAAATACTTCATTTTCAATCATCTATTTGTTTCTCGTTAAAATACTGAGTAAGATAATGAAAAGGGGAGAAGTTCGGTTTTTATTGCATATATCGACGTTTCAGCTGGATTAGAGCGGTTTTACGTGTACATCTTCCCTCGGTAATATAAACGGAAAATCAGGAACATTTTAGTTAATTCTAATGAAAACACATTGATTTTTATAATTTGTATTGGAAACAACATTGTCATATGTCTATTCTTGGATCTAAATAATACGAAACCTCGCTCTATGATTTGAAGTTAAAATCCTCATATATGGTTAAATATTGACTTTTTACATGTTTTTCATGTAGTTTGATATAACGTAAATATATTCATTTTTACCAATATTTCGATACTATTTCATGTAGTATCACGATATGTGATTTGGCCTTCAAATCTCAGAATTTCGCATAATATTGCATTTTAAGCAAGTTTTCTTGCCTTTTGTTTCGTACGAAAAATCATCGAATTTAGCAATATTTTGACGTTTATCATCCCCTTTTCCTTTATGTGACTTAAACAGAATATCATCGAATTAGGCAATATTTTGCCGTTTTCCACGTTTTTGTGAATTTTCAGTCTATGGGTATTAATTCATATATATACGATAAAAATGATGCAAACACATAATTGATTAGATAATAACCTTAAATACTTCATTTTCAATCATCTATTTGTTTCTCGTTAAAATACTGAGTAAGATAATGAAAAGGGGAGAAGTTCTGTTTTTATTGCATATATCGACGTTTCAGCCGGAATAGAGCGATTTTCGTGTACATCTTTCATCGGTAATATAAACGGAAAATCAGGAACATTTTAGTTAATACCAATGAAAACACATTGATTTTTATCATTTGTATTGGTAACAACACTGTCATATGTCTTTTCTTGGATCTAAATAATACGAAACCGCGCTCTATGATTTGAAGTTAAAATCCTCATATATGGTTAAATATTGACTTTTTACATGTTTTTCATGTAGTTTGATATAACGTAAATATATTCATTTTTACCAATATTTCGATACTATTTCATGTAGTATCACGATATGTGATTTGGCCTTCAAATCTCAGAATTTCGCATAATATTGCATTTTAAGCAAGTTTTCTTGCCTTTTGTTTCGTACGAAAAATCATCGAATTTAGCAATATTTTGACGTTTATCATCCCCTTTTCCTTTATGTGACTTAAACAGAATATCATCGAATTAGGCAATATTTTGCCGTTTTCCACGTTTTTGTGAATTTTCAGTCTATGGGTATTAATTCATATATATACGATAAAAATGATGCAAACACATAATTGATTAGATAATAACCTTAAATACTTCATTTTCAATCATCTATTTGTTTCTCGTTAAAATACTGAGTAAGATAATGAAAAGGGGAGAAGTTCGGTTTTTATTGCATATATCGACGTTTCAGCTGGATTAGAGCGGTTTTACGTGTACATCTTCCCTCGGTAATATAAACGGAAAATCAGGAACATTTTAGTTAATTCTAATGAAAACACATTGATTTTTATAATTTGTATTGGAAACAACATTGTCATATGTCTATTCTTGGATCTAAATAATACGAAACCTCGCTCTATGATTTGAAGTTAAAATCCTCAAATATGGTTAAATATTGACTTTTTTCACGTTTTTCATGTAGTTTGATATTACGTAAATATATTCATTTTTACCAATATTTCGATACTATTTCATGTAGTATCACGATATGTGATTTGGCCTTCAAATCTCAGAATTTCGCATAATATTGCATTTTAAGCAAGTTTTCTTGCCTTTTGTCTCGTACGAAAAATCATCGAATTTAGCAATATTTTGACGTTTATCATTCCCTTTTCCTTTATGTGACTTAAACAAAATATCATCGAATTAGGCAATATTTTGCCGTTTTCCACGTTTCTGTGAATTTTCAGTCTATGGGTATTAATTCATATATATACGATAAAAATTATGCAAACACATAATTGATTAGATAATACCCTTAAATACTTCATTTTCAATCAACTATTTGTTTCTCGTTAAAATACTGAGTAAGATATTGAAAAGGGGAGAAGTTCTGTTTTTATTGCATATATCGACGTTTCAGCCGGAATAGAGCGATTTTCGTGTATATCTTCCATCGGTAATATAAACGGAAAATCAGGAACATTTTAGTTAATACCAATGAAAACATATTGATTTTTATCATTTGTATTGTTAACAACACTGTCATATGTCTTTTCTTGGATCTAAATAATACGAAACCTCGCTCTATGATTTGAAGTTAAAATCCTCCAATATGGTTAAATATTTACTTTTTTCACGTTTTTCATGTAGTTTGATATTATGTAAATATATTCATTTTTACCAATATTTCGATACTATTTCATGTAGTATCACGATATGTGATTTGGCCTTCAAATCTCAGAATTTTGCATAATATTGCATTTTAAGCAAGTTTTCTTGCATTTTGTTTCGTACGAAAAATCATCGAATTTAGCAATATTTTGACGTTTATAATCCCATTTTCCTTTATGTGACTTAAACAAAATATCATCGAATTAGGCAATATTTTGCCGTTTTCTACGCTTTTGTGAATTTTCAGTCTATGGGTATTAATTCATTATATATACGATAAAAATGACGCAAACACATAATTGATTAGATAATAACCTTAAATACTTCATTTTCAATCATTTATTTGTTTCTCGTTAAAATACTGAGTAAGATATTGAAAAAGGGAGAAGTTCTGTTTTTATTGCATATATCGACGTTTTAGCTGGAATAGAGCGATTTTCGTGTACATCTTCCATCGGTAATATAAACGGAAAATCAGGAACATTTTAGTTAATACCAATGAAAACACATTAATTTTTATCATTTGTATTGGTAACAACACTGTCATATGTCTTTTCTTGGATCTAAATAATACGAAACCTCGCTCTATGATTTGAAGTTAAAATCCTCATATAAGGTTATATATTGAATTTTTTCACGTTTTTCATGTAGTTTGATATAACGTAAATATATTCATTTATACCAATATTTCGATACTATTTCATGTAGTATAACGATATGTGATTTGGCCTTCAAATCTCTGAATTTCGCATAATATTGCATTTTAAGCAAGTTTTCTTGGCTTTTGTTTCGTACGAAAAATCATCGAATTTAGCAATATTTTGACGTTTATCATCCCCTTTTCCTTTATGTGACTTAAACAAAATATCATCGAATTAGGCAATATTTTGCCGTTTTCCACGTTTTTGTGAATTTTCAGTCTATGGGTATTAATTCATATATATACGATAAAAATGATGCAAACACATAATTGATTAGATAATAACCCTAAATACTTCATTTTCAATCATCTATTTGTTTCTCGTTAAAATACTGAGTAAGATAATGAAAAGGGGAGAAGTTCGGTTTTTATTGCATATATCGACGTTTCAGCCGGATTAGAGCGGTTTTACGTGTACATCTTCCCTCGGTAATATAAACGGAAAATCAGGAACATATTAGTTAATTCTAATGAAAACACAATGATTTTTAAATTTTTGTATTGGAAACAACATTGTCATGTCTTTTCTTGGATCTAAATAATACGAAACCTCGCTCTATGATTTGAAGTTAAAATCCTCAAATATGGTTAAATAGTGACTTTTTTCACGTTTTTCATGTAGTTTGATACTACGTAAATATATTCATTTTTACCAATATTTCGATTCTATTTCATGTAGTACCACGGTATGTGATTTGGCCTTCAAATCTCTGAATTTTGCATAATATTGAATTTTAAGCAAGTTTTCTTGCATTTTGTTTCGTACGAAAAATCATCGAATTTAGCAATATTTTGGCGTTCATCATCCCCTTTTCCTTTATGTGACTTAAACAAAATATCATCGAATTAGGCAATATTTTGCCGTTTCCACGTTTTTGTGAATTTTCAGTCTATGGGTATTAATTCATATATATACGATAAAAATTATGCAAACATATAATTGATTAGATAATAACCTTAAATACTTCATTTTCAATCAACTATTTGTTTCTCGTTAAAATACTGAGTAAGATATTGAAAAGGGGAGAAGTTCTGTTTTTATTGCATATATCGACGTTTCAGCCGGAATAGAGCGATTTTCGTGTACATCTTCCATCGGTAATATAAACGGAAAATCAGGAACATTTTAGTTAATACCAATGAAAACACATTGATTTTTATCATTTGTATTGGTAACAACACTGTCATGTCTTTTCTTGGATCTAAATAATACGAAACCTCGCTCTATGATTTGAAGATAAAATCCTCATATATAGTTAAATATTGACTTTTTTCACGTTTTTCATGTAGTTTGATATAACGTAAATATATTCATTTTTACCAATATTTCGATACTATTTCATGTAGTATCACGATATGTGATTTGGCCTTCAAATCTCAGAATTTCGCATAATATTGCATTTTAAGCAAGTTTTCTTGCCTTTTGTTTCGTACGAAAAATCATCGAATTTAGCAATATTTTGACGTTTATCATCCCCTTTTCCTTCATGTGACTTAAACAAAATATCATCGAATTAGGCAATATTTTGCCGTTTTCCACGTTTATGTGAATTTTCAGTCTATGGGTATTAGTTCATATATATATACGATAAAAATGATGCAAACACATAATTGATTAGATAATAACCTTAAATACTTCATTTTCAATCATCTATTTGTTTCTCGTTAAAATACTGAGTAAGATAATGAAAAGGGGAGAAGTTCGGTTTTTATTGCATATATCGACGTTTCAGCCGGATTAGAGCGGTTTTACGTGTATATCTTCCCTCGGTAATATAAACGGAAAATCAAGAACATTTTAGTTAATACTAATGAAAACACATTGATTTTTATAATTTGTATTGGAAACAACATTGTCATATGTCTATTCTTGGATCTAAATAATACGAAACCTCGCTCAATGACTTGAAGTTAAAATCCTCAAATATGGTTAAATATTGACTTTTTTCACGTTTTTCATGTAGTTTGATACAACGTAAATATATTCATTTTTACCAATATTTCGATTCTATTTCATGTAGTATCACGATATGTGATTTGGCCTTCAAATCTCAGAATTTTGCATAATATTGTATTTTAAGCAAGTTTTCTTGCATTTTGTTTCGTACGAAAAATCATCGAATTTAGCAATATTTTGACGTTTATTATCCCATTTTCCTTTATGTGACATAAACAGAATATCATCGAATTAGGCAATATTTTGCCGTTTTCTACGCTTTTGTGAATTTTCAGTCTATGGGTATTAATTCATTATATATACGATAAAAATGACGCAAACACATAATTGATTAGATAATAACCTTAAATACTTCATTTTCAATCATCTATTTGTTTCTCGTTAAAATACTGAGTAAGATAATGAAAAGGGGAGAAGTTCGGTTTTTATTGCATATATCGACGTTTCAGCCGGAATAGAGCGATTTTCGTGAACATCTTTCATCGGTAATATAAACAGTAAATCAGGAACATTTTAGTTAATATCAATGAAAACACATTGATTTTTATCATTTGTATTGGTAACAACACTGTCATATGTCTTTTCTTGGATCTAAATAATACGAAACCTCGCTCTATGATTTGAAGTTAAAATCCTCATATATGGGTAAATATTGACTTTTTTCATGTTTTTCATGTAGTTTGATATAACGTAAATATATTCATTTATACCAATATTTCGATACTATTTCATGTAGTATCACGATATGTGATTTGGCCTTCAAATCTCAGAATTTCGCATAATATTGCATTTTAAGGAAGTTTTCTTGCCTTTTGTTTCGTACGAAAAATCATCGAATTTAGCAATATTTTGACGTTTATCATCCCCTTTTCCTTTATATGACTTAAACAGAATATCATCGAATTAGGCAATATTTTGCCGTTTTCTACGCTTTTGTGAATTTTCAGTCTATGGGTATTAATTCATTATATATACGATAAAAATGACGCAAACACATAATTGATTAGATAATAACCTTAAATACTTCATTTTCAATCATCTATTTGTTTCTCGTTAAAATACTGAGTAAGATATTGAAAAAGGGAGAAGTTCTGTTTTTATTGCATATATCGACGTTTCAGCCGGAATAGAGCGATTTTCGTGTACATCTTTCATCGGTAATATAAACAGTAAATCAGGAACATTTTAGTTAATATCAATGAAAACACATTGTTTTTTATCATTTGTATTGGTAACAACACTGTCATATGTCTTTTCTTGGATCTAAATAATACGAAACCTCGCTCTATGATTTGAAGTTAAAATCCTCATATATGGTTAAATATTGACTTTTTTCATGTTTTTCATGTAGTTTGATATAACGTAAATATATTCATTTTTGCCAATATTTCGATACTATTTCATGTAGTATCACGATATGTGATTTGGCCTTCAAATCTCAGAATTTCGCATAATATTGCATTTTAAGCAAGTTTTTTTGCCTTTTGTTTCGTACGAAAAATCATCGAATTTAGCAATATTTTGACGTTTATCATCCCCTTTTCCTTTATGTGACTTAAACAGAATATCATCGAATTAGGCAATATTTTGCCGTTTTCCACGTTTTTGTGAATTTTCAGTCTATGGGTATTAATTCATATATATACGATAAAAATTATGCAAACACATAATTGATTAGATAATAACCTTAAATACTTCATTTTCAATCATCTATTTGTTTCTCGTTAAAATACTGAGTAAGATAATGAAAAGGGGAGAAGTTCGGTTTTTATTGCATATATCGACGTTTCAGCCGGATTAGAGCGGTTTTACGTGTACATCTTCCCTCGGTAATATAAACGGAAAATCAAGAACATTTTAGTTAATTCTAATGAAAACACATTGATTTTTATAATTTGTATTGGAAACAACATTGTCATATGTCTATTCTTGGATCTAAATAATACGAAACCTCGCTCTATGATTTGAAGTTAAAATCCTCAAATATGGTTAAATATTGACTTTTTTCACGTTTTTCATGTAGTTTGATACTACGTAAATATATTCATTTTTACAATAATTTCGATACTATTTCATGTAGTATCACGATATGTGATTTGGCCTTCAAATTTCAGAATTTCGCATAATATTGCATTTTAAGCAAGTTTTCTTGCCTTTTGTTTCGTATGAAAAATCATCGAATTTAGCAATATTTTGACGTTTATCATCCCCTTTTCCTTTATGTGACTTAAACAAAATATCATCGAATTAGGCAATATTTTGCCGTTTTCCACGTTTCTGTGAATTTTCAGTCTATGGGTATTAATTCATATATATACGATAAAAATTATGCAAACACATAATTGATTAGATAATAACCTTAAATACTTCATTTTCAATCAACTATTTGTTTCTCGTTAAAATATTGAGTAAGATATTGAAAAGGGGAGAAGTTCTGTTTTTATTGCATATATCGACGTTTCAGCCGGATTAGAGCGGTTTTACGTGTACATCTTCCCTCGGTAATATAAACGGAAAATCAGGAACATTTTAGTTAATTCTAATGAAAACACATTGATTTTTATAATTTGTATTGGAAACAACATTGTCATATGTCTTTTCTTGGATCTAAATAATACGAAACCTCGCTCTATGATTTGAAGTTAAAATCCTCAAATATGGTTAAATATTGACTTTTTTCACGTTTTTCATGTAGTTTGATACTACGTAAATATATTCATTTTTACCAATATTTCGATACTATTTCATGTAGTATCACGATATGTGATTTGGCCTTCAAATCTCAGAATTTCGCATAATATTGCATTTTAAGCAAGTTTTCTTGCCTTTTGTTTCGTACGAAAAATCATCGAATTTAGCAATATTTTGACGTTTATCATCCCCTTTTCCTTCATGTGACTTAAACAAAATATCATCGAATTAGGCAATATTTTGCCGTTTTCCACGTTTATGTGAATTTTCAGTCTATGGGTATTAATTCATATATATATACGATAAAAATGATGCAAACACATAATTGATTAGATAATAACCTTAAATACTTCATTTTCAATCATCTATTTGTTTCTCGTTAAAATACTGAGTAAGATAATGAAAAGGGGAGAAGTTCGGTTTTTATTGCATATATCGACGTTTCAGCCGGATTAGAGCGGTTTTACGTGTATATCTTCCCTCGGTAATATAAACGGAAAATCAAGAACATTTTAGTTAATACTAATGAAAACACATTGATTTTTATAATTTGTATTGGAAACAACATTGTCATATGTCTATTCTTGGATCTAAATAATACGAAACCTCGCTCAATGACTTGAAGTTAAAATCCTCAAATATGGTTAAATATTGACTTTTTTCACGTTTTTCATGTAGTTTGATACAACGTAAATATATTCATTTTTACCAATATTTCGATTCTATTTCATGTAGTATCACGATATGTGATTTGGCCTTCAAATCTCAGAATTTTGCATAATATTGTATTTTAAGCAAGTTTTCTTGCATTTTGTTTCGTACGAAAAATCATCGAATTTAGCAATATTTTGACGTTTATTATCCCATTTTCCTTTATGTGACTTTAACAAAATATCATCGAATTAGGCAATATTTTGCCGTTTTCTACGCTTTTGTGAATTTTCAGTCTATGGGTATTAATTCATTATATATACGATAAAAATGACGCAAACACATAATTGATTAGATAATAACCTTAAATACTTCATTTTCAATCATCTATTTGTTTCTCGTTAAAATACTGAGTAAGATAATGAAAAGGGGAGAAGTTCGGTTTTTATTGCATATATCGACGTTTCAGCCGGAATAGAGCGATTTTCGTGAACATCTTTCATCGGTAATATAAACAGTAAATCAGGAACATTTTAGTTAATATCAATGAAAACACATTGATTTTTATCATTTGTATTGGTAACAACACTGTCATATGTCTTTTCTTGGATCTAAATAATACGAAACCTCGCTCTATGATTTGAAGTTAAAATCCTCATATATGGGTAAATATTGACTTTTTTCATGTTTTTCATGTAGTTTGATATAACGTAAATATATTCATTTATACCAATATTTCGATACTATTTCATGTAGTATCACGATATGTGATTTGGCCTTCAAATCTCAGAATTTCGCATAATATTGCATTTTAAGGAAGTTTTCTTGCCTTTTGTTTCGTACGAAAAATCATCGAATTTAGCAATATTTTGACATTTATCATCCCCTTTTCCTTTATGTGACTTAAACAGAATATCATCGAATTAGGCAATATTTTGCCGTTTTCTACGCTTTTGTGAATTTTCAGTCTATGGGTATTAATTCATTATATATACGATAAAAATGACGCAAACACATAATTGATTAGATAATAACCTTAAATACTTCATTTTCAATCATCTATTTGTTTCTCGTTAAAATACTGAGTAAGATATTGAAAAAGGGAGAAGTTCTGTTTTTATTGCATATATCGACGTTTCAGCCGGAATAGAGCGATTTTCGTGTACATCTTTCATCGGTAATATAAACAGTAAATCAGGAACATTTTAGTTAATATCAATGAAAACACATTGTTTTTTATCATTTGTATTGGTAACAACACTGTCATATGTCTTTTCTTGGATCTAAATAATACGAAACCTCGCTCTATGATTTGAAGTTAAAATCCTCATATATGGTTAAATATTGACTTTTTTCATGTTTTTCATGTAGTTTGATATAACGTAAATATATTCATTTTTACAAATATTTCCATACTATTTCATGTAGTATCACGATATGTGATTTGGCCTTCAAATCTCAGAATTTCGCATAATATTGCATTTTAAGCAAGTTTTTTTGCCTTTTGTTTCGTACGAAAAATCATCGAATTTAGCAATATTTTGACGTTTATCATCCCCTTTTCCTTTATGTGACTTAAACAGAATATCATCGAATTAGGCAATATTTTGCCGTTTTCCACGTTTTTGTGAATTTTCAGTCTATGGGTATTAATTCATATATATACGATAAAAATGATGCAAACACATAATTGATTAGATAATAACCTTAAATACTTCATTTTCAATCAACTATTTGTTTCTCGTTAAAATACTGAGTAAGATATTGAAAAGGGGAGAAGTTCTGTTTTTATTGCATATATCGACGTTTCAGCCGGATTAGAGCGGTTTTACGTGTACATCTTCCCTCGGTAATATAAACGGAAAATCAGGAACATTTTAGTTAATTCTAATGAAAACACATTGATTTTTATAATTTGTATTGGAAACAACATTGTCATATGTCTTTTCTTGGATCTAAATAATACGAAACCTCGCTCTATGATTTGAAGTTAAAATCCTCAAATATGGTTAAATAGTGACTTTTTTCACGTTTTTCATGTAGTTTGATACTACGTAAATATATTCATTTTTACCAATATTTCGATTCTATTTCAGGTAGTATCACGATATGTGATTTGGCCTTCAAATCTCAGAATTTTGCATAATATTGCATTTTAAGCAAGTTTTCTTGCATTTTGTTTCGTACGAAAAATCATCGAATTTAGCAATATTTTGACGTTTATCATCCCATTTTCCTTTATGTGACTTAAACAAAATATCATCGAATTAGGCAATATTTTGCCGTTTACTACGCTTTTGTGAATTTTCAGTCTATGGGTATTAATTCATTATATATACGATAAAAATGACGCAAACACATAATTGATTAGAAAATAACCTTAAATACTTCATTTTCAATCATCTATTTGTTTCTCGTTAAAATACTGAGTAAGATAATGAAAAGGGGAGAAGTTCTGTTTTTATTGCATATATCGACGTTTCAGCCGGAATAGAGCGATTTTCGTGTACATCTTCCATCGGTAATATAAACGGAAAATTAGGAACATTTTAGTTAATACTAATGAAAAAACATTGATTTTTATCATTTGTATTGGAAACAACAGTCATTTGTCTTTTCTTGGATCTAAATAATACGAAACCTCGCTCTATGATTTGAAGTTAAAATCCTCAAAAATGGTTAAATAGTGACTTTTTTCACGTTTTTCATGTAGTTTGATACTACGTAAATATATTCATTTTTACCAATATTTAGATTCTATTTCATGTAGTAACACGACATGTGATTTGGCCTTCAAATCTCAGAATTTCGCATAATATTGCATTTTAAGCAAGTTTTCTTGCCTTTTGTTTCGTACGAAAAATCATCGAATTTAGCAATATTTTGACGTTTATCATCCCCTTTTCCTTTATTTGATTTAAACAAAATATCATCGAATTAGGCAATATTTTGCGGTTTTTCCACGTTTTTGTGAATTTTCACTCTATGGGTATTATTTCATATATATACGATAAAAATTATGCAAACACATAATTGATTAGATAATAACCTTAAATACTTCATTTTCAATCATCTATTTGTTTCTCGTAAAATACTGAGTAAGATATTGAAAAGGGTAGAAGTTCTGTTTTTATTGCATATATCGACGTTTTAGCCGGAATAGAGCGATTTTCGTGTACATCTTCCATCGGTAATATAAACGGAAAATCAGGAACATTTTAGTTAATACCAATGAAAACACATTAATTTTTATCATTTGTATTGGTAACAACACTGTCATATGTCTTTTCTTGGATCTAAATAATACGAAACCTCGCTCTATGATTTGAAGTTAAAATCCTCATATATGGTTATATATTGAATTTTTTCACGTTTTTCATGTAGTTTGATATAACGTAAATATATTCATTTTTACCAATATTTCGATACTATTTCATGTAGTATAACGATATGTGATTTGGCCTTCAAATCTCTGAATTTCGCATAATATTGCATTTTAAGCAAGTTTTCTTGGCTTTTGTTTCGTACGAAAAATCATCGAATTTAGCAATATTTTGACGTTTATCATCCCCTTTTCCTTTATGTGACTTAAACAAAATATCATCGAATTAGGCAATATTTTGCCGTTTTCTACGCTTTTGTGAATTTTCAGTCTATGGGTATTAATTCATTATATATACGATAAAAATGAGGCAAACACATAATTGATTAGATAATAACCTTAAATACTTCATTTTCAATCATCTATTTGTTTCTCGTTAAAATACTGAGTAAGATATTGAAAAAGGGAGAAGTTCTGTTTTTATTGCATATATCGACGTTTCAGCCGGAATAGAGCGATTTTCGTGTACATCTTTCATCGGTAATATAAACAGTAAATCAGGAACATTTTAGTTAATATCAATGAAAACACATTGTTTTTTATCATTTGTATTGGTAACAACACTGTCATATGTCTTTTCTTGGATCTAAATAATACGAAACCTCGCTCTATGATTTGAAGTTAAAATCCTCATATATGGTTAAATATTGACTTTTTTCATGTTTTTCATGTAGTTTGATATAACGTAAATATATTCATTTTTACCAATATTTCGATACTATTTCATGTAGTATCACGATATGTGATTTGGCCTTCAAATCTCAGAATTTCGCATAATATTGCATTTTAAGCAAGTTTTTTTGCCTTTTGTTTCGTACGAAAAATCATCGAATTTAGCAATATTTTGACGTTTATCATCCCTTTTTCCTTTATGTGACTTAAACAGAATATCATCGAATTAGGCAATATTTTGCCGTTTTCCACGTTTTTGTGAATTTTCAGTCTATGGGTATTAATTCATATATATACGATAAAAATGATGCAAACACATAATTGATTAGATAATAACCTTAAATACTTCATTTTCAATCATCTATTTGTTTCTCGTTAAAATACTGAGTAAGATAATGAAAAGGGGAGAAGTTCGGTTTTTATTGCATATATCGACGTTTCAGCCGGATTAGAGCGGTTTTACGTGTACATCTTCCCTCGGTAATATAAACGGAAAATCAAGAACATTTTAGTTAATTCTAATGAAAACACATTGATTTTTATAATTTGTATTGGAAACAACATTGTCATATGTCTATTCTTGGATCTAAATAATACGAAACCTCGCTCTATGATTTGAAGTTAAAATCCTCAAATATGGTTAAATATTGACTTTTTTCACGTTTTTCATGTAGTTTGATACTACGTAAATATATTCATTTTTACCAATATTTCGATACTATTTCATGTAGTATCACGATATGTGATTTGGCCTTCAAATTTCAGAATTTCGCATAATATTGCATTTTAAGCAAGTTTTCTTGCCTTTTGTTTCGTACGAAAAATCGTCGAATTTAGCAATATTTTGACGTTTATCATCCCCTTTTCCTTTATGTGACTTAAACAAAATATCATCGAATTAGGCAATATTTTGCCGTTTTCCACGTTTCTGTGAATTTTCAGTCTATGGGTATTAATTCATATATATACGATAAAAATTATGCAAACACATAATTGATTAGATAATAACCTTAAATACTTCATTTTCAATCAACTATTTGTTTCTCGTTAAAATACTGAGTAAGATATTGAAAAGGGGAGAAGTTCTGTTTTTATTGCATATATCGACGTTTCAGCCGGATTAGAGCGGTTTTACGTGTACATCTTCCCTCGGTAATATAAACGGAAAATCAGGAACATTTTAGTTAATTCTAATGAAAACACATTGATTTTTATAATTTGTATTGGAAACAACATTGTCATATGTCTTTTCTTGGATCTAAATAATACGAAACCTCGCTCTATGATTTGAAGTTAAAATCCTCAAATATGGTTAAATATTGACTTTTTTCACGTTTTTCATGTAGTTTGATACTACGTAAATATATTCATTTTTACCAATATTTCGATACTATTTCATGTAGTATCACGATATGTGATTTGGCCTTCAAATCTCAGAATTTCGCATAATATTGCATTTTAAGCAAGTTTTCTTGCCTTTTGTTTCGTACGAAAAATCATCGAATTTAGCAATATTTTGACGTTTATCATCCCCTTTTCCTTCATGTGACTTAAACAAAATATCATCGAATTAGGCAATATTTTGCCGTTTTCCACGTTTATGTGAATTTTCAGTCTATGGGTATTAATTCATATATATATACGATAAAAATGAGGCAAACACATAATTGATTAGATAATAACCTTAAATACTTCATTTTCAATCATCTATTTGTTTCTCGTTAAAATACTGAGTAAGATAATGAAAAGGGGAGAAGTTCGGTTTTTATTGCATATATCGACGTTTCAGCCGGATTAGAGCGGTTTTACGTGTATATCTTCCCTCGGTAATATAAACGGAAAATCAAGAACATTTTAGTTAATACTAATGAAAACACATTGATTTTTATAATTTGTATTGGAAACAACATTGTCATATGTCTATTCTTGGATCTAAATAATACGAAACCTCGCTCAATGACTTGAAGTTAAAATCCTCAAATATGGTTAAATATTGACTTTTTTCACGTTTTTCATGTAGTTTGATACAACGTAAATATATTCATTTTTACCAATATTTCGATTCTATTTCATGTAGTATCACGATATGTGATTTGGCCTTCAAATCTCAGAATTTTGCATAATATTGTATTTTAAGCAAGTTTTCTTGCCTTTTGTTTCGTACGAAAAATCATCGAATTTAGCAATATTTTGACATTTATCATCCCCTTTTCCTTTATGTGACTTAAACAGAATATCATCGAATTAGGCAATATTTTGCCGTTTTCTACGCTTTTGTGAATTTTCAGTCTATGGGTATTAATTCATTATATATACGATAAAAATGACGCAAACACATAATTGATTAGATAATAACCTTAAATACTTCATTTTCAATCATCTATTTGTTTCTCGTTAAAATACTGAGTAAGATATTGAAAAAGGGAGAAGTTCTGTTTTTATTGCATATATCGACGTTTCAGCCGGAATAGAGCGATTTTCGTGTACATCTTTCATCGGTAATATAAACAGTAAATCAGAAACATTTTAGTTAATATCAATGAAAACACATTGTTTTTTATCATTTGTATTGGTAACAACACTGTCATATGTCTTTTCTTGGATCTAAATAATACGAAACCTCGCTCTATGATTTGAAGTTAAAATCCTCATATATGGTTAAATATTGACTTTTTTCATGTTTTTCATGTAGTTTGATATAACGTAAATATATTCATTTTTACCAATATTTCGATACTATTTCATGTAGTATCACGATATGTGATTTGGCCTTCAAATCTCAGAATTTCGCATAATATTGCATTTTAAGCAAGTTTTTTTGCCTTTTGTTTCGTACGAAAAATCATCGAATTTAGCAATATTTTGACGTTTATCATCCCCTTTTCCTTTATGTGACTTAAACAGAATATCATCGAATTAGGCAATATTTTGCCGTTTTCCACGTTTTTGTGAATTTTCAGTCTATGGGTATTAATTCATATATATACGATAAAAATGATGCAAACACATAATTGATTAGATAATAACCTTAAATACTTCATTTTCAATCATCTATTTGTTTCTCGTTAAAATACTGAGTAAGATAATGAAAAGGGGAGAAGTTCGGTTTTTATTGCATATATCGACGTTTCAGCCGGATTAGAGCGGTTTTACGTGTACATCTTCCTTTGGTAATATAAACGGAAAATCAAGAACATTTTAGTTAATTCTAATGAAAACACATTGATTTTTATAAATTGTATTGGAAACAACATTGTCATATGTCTATTCTTGGATCTAAATAATACGAAACCTCGCTCTATGATTTGAAGTTAAAATCCTCAAATATGGTTAAATATTGACTTTTTTCACGTTTTTCATGTAGTTTGATACTACGTAAATATATTCATTTTTACCAATATTTCGATACTATTTCATGTAGTATCACGATATGTGATTTGGCCTTCAAATCTCAGAATTTCGCATAATATTGCATTTTAAGCAAGTTTTCTTGCCTTTTGTTTCGTACGAAAAATCATCGAATTTAGCAATATTTTGACGTTTATCATCCCCTTTTCCTTTATGTGACTTAAACAAAATATCATCGAATTAGGCAATATTTTGCCGTTTTCCACGTTTCTGTGAATTTTCAGTCTATGGGTATTAATTCATATATATACGATAAAAATTATGCAAACACATAATTGATTAGATAATAACCTTAAATACTTCATTTTCAATCAACTATTTGTTTCTCGTTAAAATACTGAGTAAGATATTGAAAAGGGGAGAAGTTCTGTTTTTATTGCATATATCGACGTTTCAGCCGGATTAGAGCGGTTTTACGTGTACATCTTCCCTCGGTAATATAAACGGAAAATCAGGAACATTTTAGTTAATTCTAATGAAAACACATTGATTTTTATAATTTGTATTGGAAACAACATTGTCATATGTCTTTTCTTGGATCTAAATAATACGAAACCTCGCTCTATGATTTGAAGTTAAAATCCTCAAATATGGTTAAATAGTGACTTTTTTCACGTTTTTCATGTAGTTTGATACTACGTAAATATATTCATTTTTACCAATATTTCGATTCTATTTCAGGTAGTATCACGATATGTGATTTGGCCTTCAAATCTCAGAATTTTGCATAATATTGCATTTTAAGCAAGTTTTCTTGCATTTTGTTTCGTACGAAAAATCATCGAATTTAGCAATATTTTGACGTTTATCATCCCATTTTCCTTTATGTGACTTAAACAAAATATCATCGAATTAGGCAATATTTTGCCGTTTACTACGCTTTTGTGAATTTTCAGTCTATGGGTATTAATTCATTATATATACGATAAAAATGACGCAAACACATAATTGATTAGAAAATAACCTTAAATACTTCATTTTCAATCATCTATTTGTTTCTCGTTAAAATACTGAGTAAGATAATGAAAAGGGGAGAAGTTCTGTTTTTATTGCATATATCGACGTTTCAGCCGGAATAGAGCGATTTTCGTGTACATCTTCCATCGGTAATATAAACGGAAAATTAGGAACATTTTAGTTAATACTAATGAAAAAACATTGATTTTTATCATTTGTATTGGAAACAACAGTCATTTGTCTTTTCTTGGATCTAAATAATACGAAACCTCGCTCTATGATTTGAAGTTAAAATCCTCAAAAATGGTTAAATAGTGACTTTTTTCACGTTTTTCATGTAGTTTGATACTACGTAAATATATTCATTTTTACCAATATTTAGATTCTATTTCATGTAGTAACACGACATGTGATTTGGCCTTCAAATCTCAGAATTTCGCATAATATTGCATTTTAAGCAAGTTTTCTTGCCTTTTGTTTCGTACGAAAAATCATCGAATTTAGCAATATTTTGACGTTTATCATCCCCTTTTCCTTTATTTGATTTAAACAAAATATCATCGAATTAGGCAATATTTTGCGGTTTTTCCACGTTTTTGTGAATTTTCACTCTATGGGTATTATTTCATATATATACGATAAAAATTATGCAAACACATAATTGATTAGATAATAACCTTAAATACTTCATTTTCAATCATCTATTTGTTTCTCGTAAAATACTGAGTAAGATATTGAAAAGGGTAGAAGTTCTGTTTTTATTGCATATATCGACGTTTTAGCCGGAATAGAGCGATTTTCGTGTACATCTTCCATCGGTAATATAAACGGAAAATCAGGAACATTTTAGTTAATACCAATGAAAACACATTAATTTTTATCATTTGTATTGGTAACAACACTGTCATATGTCTTTTCTTGGATCTAAATAATACGAAACCTCGCTCTATGATTTGAAGTTAAAATCCTCATATATGGTTATATATTGAATTTTTTCACGTTTTTCATGTAGTTTGATATAACGTAAATATATTCATTTTTACCAATATTTCGATACTATTTCATGTAGTATAACGATATGTGATTTGGCCTTCAAATCTCTGAATTTCGCATAATATTGCATTTTAAGCAAGTTTTCTTGGCTTTTGTTTCGTACGAAAAATCATCGAATTTAGCAATATTTTGACGTTTATCATCCCCTTTTCCTTTATGTGACTTAAACAAAATATCATCGAATTAGGCAATATTTTGCCGTTTTCTACGCTTTTGTGAATTTTCAGTCTATGGGTATTAATTCATTATATATACGATAAAAATGACGCAAACACATAATTGATTAGATAATAACCTTAAATACTTCATTTTCAATCATCTATTTGTTTCTCGTTAAAATACTGAGTAAGATATTGAAAAAGGGAGAAGTTCTGTTTTTATTGCATATATCGACGTTTCAGCCGGAATAGAGCGATTTTCGTGTACATCTTTCATCGGTAATATAAACAGTAAATCAGGAACATTTTAGTTAATATCAATGAAAACACATTGTTTTTTATCATTTGTATTGGTAACAACACTGTCATATGTCTTTTCTTGGATCTAAATAATACGAAACCTCGCTCTATGATTTGAAGTTAAAATCCTCATATATGGTTAAATATTGACTTTTTTCATGTTTTTCATGTAGTTTGATATAACGTAAATATATTCATTTTTACCAATATTTCGATACTATTTCATGTAGTATCACGATATGTGATTTGGCCTTCAAATCTCAGAATTTCGCATAATATTGCATTTTAAGCAAGTTTTTTTGCCTTTTGTTTCGTACGAAAAATCATCGAATTTAGCAATATTTTGACGTTTATCATCCCCTTTTCCTTCATGTGACTTAAACAAAATATCATCGAATTAGGCAATATTTTGCCGTTTTCCACGTTTATGTGAATTTTCAGTCTATGGGTATTAATTCATATATATACGATAAAAATGAGGCAAACACATAATTGATTAGATAATAACCTTAAATACTTCATTTTCAATCATCTATTTGTTTCTCGTTAAAATACTGAGTAAGATAATGAAAAGGGGAGAAGTTCGGTTTTTATTGCATATATCGACGTTTCAGCCGGATTAGAGCGGTTTTACGTGTATATCTTCCCTTCGGTAATATAAACGGAAAATCAAGAACATTTTAGTTAATTACTAATGAAAACACATTGATTTTTATAATTTGTATTGGAAACAACATTGTCATATGTCTATTCTTGGATCTAAATAATACGAAACCTCGCTCTAATGACTTGAAGTTAAAATCCTCAAATATGGTTAAATATTGACTTTTTTCACGTTTTTCATGTAGTTTGATACTACGTAAATATATTCATTTTTACCAATATTTCGATTACTATTTCATGTAGTATCACGATATGTGATTTGGCCTTCAAATCTCAGAATTTTCGCATAATATTGCATTTTAAGCAAGTTTTCTTGCCTTTTGTTTCGTACGAAAAATCATCGAATTTAGCAATATTTTGACGTTTATCATCCCCTTTTCCTTTATGTGACTTAAACAAAATATCATCGAATTAGGCAATATTTTGCCGTTTTCCTACGCTTTCTGTGAATTTTCAGTCTATGGGTATTAATTCATATATATACGATAAAAATTATGCAAACACATAATTGATTAGATAATAACCTTAAATACTTCATTTTCAATCAACTATTTGTTTCTCGTTAAAATACTGAGTAAGATATTGAAAAGGGGAGAAGTTCTGTTTTTATTGCATATATCGACGTTTCAGCCGGATTAGAGCGGTTTTACGTGTACATCTTCCTCGGTAATATAAACAGGAAAATCAGGAACATTTTAGTTAATATCTAATGAAAACACATTGATTTTTATAATTTGTATTGGAAACAACATTGTCATATGTCTTTTCTTGGATCTAAATAATACGAAACCTCGCTCTATGATTTGAAGTTAAAATCCTCAAATATGGTTAAATAGTGACTTTTTTCACGTTTTTCATGTAGTTTGATACTACGTAAATATATTCATTTTTACCAATATTTCGATTCTATTTCAGGTAGTATCACGATATGTGATTTGGCCTTCAAATCTCAGAATTTTGCATAATATTGCATTTTAAGCAAGTTTTCTTGCATTTTGTTTCGTACGAAAAATCATCGAATTTAGCAATATTTTGACGTTTATCATCCCATTTTCCTTTATGTGACTTAAACAAAATATCATCGAATTAGGCAATATTTTGCCGTTTACTACGCTTTTGTGAATTTTCAGTCTATGGGTATTAATTCATTATATATACGATAAAAATGACGCAAACACATAATTGATTAGAAAATAACCTTAAATACTTCATTTTCAATCATCTATTTGTTTCTCGTTAAAATACTGAGTAAGATAATGAAAAGGGGAGAAGTTCTGTTTTTATTGCATATATCGACGTTTCAGCCGGAATAGAGCGATTTTCGTGTACATCTTCCATCGGTAATATAAACGGAAAATTAGGAACATTTTAGTTAATACTAATGAAAAAACATTGATTTTTATCATTTGTATTGGAAACAACAGTCATTTGTCTTTTCTTGGATCTAAATAATACGAAACCTCGCTCTATGATTTGAAGTTAAAATCCTCAAAAATGGTTAAATAGTGACTTTTTTCACGTTTTTCATGTAGTTTGATACTACGTAAATATATTCATTTTTACCAATATTTAGATTCTATTTCATGTAGTAACACGACATGTGATTTGGCCTTCAAATCTCAGAATTTCGCATAATATTGCATTTTAAGCAAGTTTTCTTGCCTTTTGTTTCGTACGAAAAATCATCGAATTTAGCAATATTTTGACGTTTATCATCCCCTTTTCCTTTATTTGATTTAAACAAAATATCATCGAATTAGGCAATATTTTGCGGTTTTTCCACGTTTTTGTGAATTTTCACTCTATGGGTATTATTTCATATATATACGATAAAAATTATGCAAACACATAATTGATTAGATAATAACCTTAAATACTTCATTTTCAATCATCTATTTGTTTCTCGTAAAATACTGAGTAAGATATTGAAAAGGGTAGAAGTTCTGTTTTTATTGCATATATCGACGTTTTAGCCGGAATAGAGCGATTTTCGTGTACATCTTCCATCGGTAATATAAACGGAAAATCAGGAACATTTTAGTTAATACCAATGAAAACACATTAATTTTTATCATTTGTATTGGTAACAACACTGTCATATGTCTTTTCTTGGATCTAAATAATACGAAACCTCGCTCTATGATTTGAAGTTAAAATCCTCATATATGGTTATATATTGAATTTTTTCACGTTTTTCATGTAGTTTGATATAACGTAAATATATTCATTTTTACCAATATTTCGATACTATTTCATGTAGTATAACGATATGTGATTTGGCCTTCAAATCTCTGAATTTCGCATAATATTGCATTTTAAGCAAGTTTTCTTGGCTTTTGTTTCGTACGAAAAATCATCGAATTTAGCAATATTTTGACGTTTATCATCCCCTTTTCCTTTATGTGACTTAAACAAAATATCATCGAATTAGGCAATATTTTGCCGTTTTCTACGCTTTTGTGAATTTTCAGTCTATGGGTATTAATTCATTATATATACGATAAAAATGACGCAAACACATAATTGATTAGATAATAACCTTAAATACTTCATTTTCAATCATCTATTTGTTTCTCGTTAAAATACTGAGTAAGATATTGAAAAAGGGAGAAGTTCTGTTTTTATTGCATATATCGACGTTTCAGCCGGAATAGAGCGATTTTCGTGTACATCTTTCATCGGTAATATAAACAGTAAATCAGGAACATTTTAGTTAATATCAATGAAAACACATTGTTTTTTATCATTTGTATTGGTAACAACACTGTCATATGTCTTTTCTTGGATCTAAATAATACGAAACCTCGCTCTATGATTTGAAGTTAAAATCCTCATATATGGTTAAATATTGACTTTTTTCATGTTTTTCATGTAGTTTGATATAACGTAAATATATTCATTTTTACCAATATTTCGATACTATTTCATGTAGTATCACGATATGTGATTTGGCCTTCAAATCTCAGAATTTCGCATAATATTGCATTTTAAGCAAGTTTTTTTGCCTTTTGTTTCGTACGAAAAATCATCGAATTTAGCAATATTTTGACGTTTATCATCCCCTTTTCCTTCATGTGACTTAAACAAAATATCATCGAATTAGGCAATATTTTGCCGTTTTCCACGTTTATGTGAATTTTCAGTCTATGGGTATTAATTCATATATATATACGATAAAAATGAGGCAAACACATAATTGATTAGATAATAACCTTAAATACTTCATTTTCAATCATCTATTTGTTTCTCGTTAAAATACTGAGTAAGATAATGAAAAGGGGAGAAGTTCGGTTTTTATTGCATATATCGACGTTTCAGCCGGATTAGAGCGGTTTTACGTGTATATCTTCCCTCGGTAATATAAACGGAAAATCAAGAACATTTTAGTTAATACTAATGAAAACACATTGATTTTTATAATTTGTATTGGAAACAACATTGTCATATGTCTATTCTTGGATCTAAATAATACGAAACCTCGCTCAATGACTTGAAGTTAAAATCCTCAAATATGGTTAAATATTGACTTTTTTCACGTTTTTCATGTAGTTTGATACAACGTAAATATATTAATTTTTACCAATATTTCGATTCTATTTCATGTAGTATCACGATATGTGATTTGGCCTTCAAATCTCAGAATTTTGCATAATATTGTATTTTAAGCAAGTTTTCTTGCATTTTGTTTCGTACGAAAAATCATCGAATTTAGCAATATTTTGACGTTTATTATCCCATTTTCCTTTATGTGACTTTAACAAAATATCATCGAATTAGGCAATATTTTGCCGTTTTCTACGCTTTTGTGAATTTTCAGTCTATGGGTATTAATTCATTATATATACGATAAAAATGACGCAAACACATAATTGATTAGATAATAACCTTAAATACTTCATTTTCAATCATCTATTTGTTTCTCGTTAAAATACTGAGTAAGATAATGAAAAGGGGAGAAGTTCGGTTTTTATTGCATATATCGACGTTTCAGCCGGAATAGAGCGATTTTCGTGAACATCTTTCATCGGTAATATAAACAGTAAATCAGGAACATTTTAGTTAATATCAATGAAAACACATTGATTTTTATCATTTGTATTGGTAACAACACTGTCATATGTCTTTTCTTGGATCTAAATAATACGAAACCTCGCTCTATGATTTGAAGTTAAAATCCTCATATATGGGTAAATATTGACTTTTTTCATGTTTTTCATGTAGTTTGATATAACGTAAATATATTCATTTATACCAATATTTCGATACTATTTCATGTAGTATCACGATATATGATTTGGCCTTCAAATCTCAGAATTTCGCATAATATTGCATTTTAAGGAAGTTTTCTTGCCTTTTGTTTCGTACGAAAAATCATCGAATTTAGCAATATTTTGACATTTATCATCCCCTTTTCCTTTATGTGACTTAAACAGAATATCATCGAATTAGGCAATATTTTGCCGTTTTCTACGCTTTTGTGAATTTTCAGTCTATGGGTATTAATTCATTATATATACGATAAAAATGACGCAAACACATAATTGATTAGATAATAACCTTAAATACTTCATTTTCAATCATCTATTTGTTTCTCGTTAAAATACTGAGTAAGATATTGAAAAAGGGAGAAGTTCTGTTTTTATTGCATATATCGACGTTTCAGCCGGAATAGAGCGATTTTCGTGTACATCTTTCATCGGTAATATAAACAGTAAATCAGGAACATTTTAGTTAATATCAATGAAAACACATTGTTTTTTATCATTTGTATTGGTAACAACACTGTCATATGTCTTTTCTTGGATCTAAATAATACGAAACCTCGCTCTATGATTTGAAGTTAAAATCCTCATATATGGTTAAATATTGACTTTTTTCATGTTTTTCATGTAGTTTGATATAACGTAAATATATTCATTTTTACCAATATTTCGATACTATTTCATGTAGTATCACGATATGTGATTTGGCCTTCAAATCTCAGAATTTCGCATAATATTGCATTTTAAGCAAGTTTTTTTGCCTTTTGTTTCGTACGAAAAATCATCGAATTTAGCAATATTTTGACGTTTATCATCCCCTTTTCCTTTATGTGACTTAAACAGAATATCATCGAATTAGGCAATATTTTGCCGTTTTCCACGTTTTTGTGAATTTTCAGTCTATGGGTATTAATTCATATATATACGATAAAAATGATGCAAACACATAATTGATTAGATAATAACCTTAAATACTTCATTTTCAATCATCTATTTGTTTCTCGTTAAAATACTGAGTAAGATAATGAAAAGGGGAGAAGTTCGGTTTTTATTGCATATATCGACGTTTCAGCCGGATTAGAGCGGTTTTACGTGTACATCTTCCCTCGGTAATATAAACGGAAAATCAAGAACATTTTAGTTAATTCTAATGAAAACACATTGATTTTTATAATTTGTATTGGAAACAACATTGTCATATGTCTATTCTTGGATCTAAATAATACGAAACCTCGCTCTATGATTTGAAGTTAAAATCCTCAAATATGGTTAAATATTGACTTTTTTCACGTTTTTCATGTAGTTTGATACTACGTAAATATATTCATTTTTACCAATATTTCGATACTATTTCATGTAGTATCACGATATGTGATTTGGCCTTCAAATCTCAGAATTTCGCATAATATTGCATTTTAAGCAAGTTTTCTTGCCTTTTGTTTCGTACGAAAAATCATCGAATTTAGCAATATTTTGACGTTTATCATCCCCTTTTCCTTTATGTGACTTAAACAAAATATCATCGAATTAGGCAATATTTTGCCGTTTTCCACGTTTATGTGAATTTTCAGTCTATGGGTATTAATTCATATATATATACGATAAAAATGAGGCAAACACATAATTGATTAGATAATAACCTTAAATACTTCATTTTCAATCATCTATTTGTTTCTCGTTAAAATACTGAGTAAGATAATGAAAAGGGGAGAAGTTCGGTTTTTATTGCATATATCGACGTTTCAGCCGGATTAGAGCGGTTTTACGTGTATATCTTCCCTCGGTAATATAAACGGAAAATCAAGAACATTTTAGTTAATACTAATGAAAACACATTGATTTTTATAATTTGTATTGGAAACAACATTGTCATATGTCTATTCTTGGATCTAAATAATACGAAACCTCGCTCAATGACTTGAAGTTAAAATCCTCAAATATGGTTAAATATTGACTTTTTTCAC
The DNA here is from genome assembly GCF_040958095.1 of Procambarus clarkii. Classification (NCBI taxonomy): domain Eukaryota; kingdom Metazoa; phylum Arthropoda; class Malacostraca; order Decapoda; family Cambaridae; genus Procambarus; species Procambarus clarkii. Next base: position 1,521,723 of record NC_091227.1, on the reverse strand, counting down.
GTTTTTCATGTAGTTTGATACAACGTAAATATATTCATTTTTACCAATATTTCGATTCTATTTCATGTAGTATCACGATATGTGATTTGGCCTTCAAATCTCAGAATTTTGCATAATATTGTATTTTAAGCAAGTTTTCTTGCATTTTGTTTCGTACGAAAAATCATCGAATTTAGCAATATTTTGACGTTTATTATCCCATTTTCCTTTATGTGACTTTAACAAAATATCATCGAATTAGGCAATATTTTGCCGTTTTCTACGCTTTTGTGAATTTTCAGTCTATGGGTATTAATTCATTATATATACGATAAAAATGACGCAAACACATAATTGATTAGATAATAACCTTAAATACTTCATTTTCAATCATCTATTTGTTTCTCGTTAAAATACTGAGTAAGATAATGAAAAGGGGAGAAGTTCGGTTTTTATTGCATATATCGACGTTTCAGCCGGAATAGAGCGATTTTCGTGAACATCTTTCATCGGTAATATAAACAGTAAATCAGGAACATTTTAGTTAATATCAATGAAAACACATTGATTTTTATCATTTGTATTGGTAACAACACTGTCATATGTCTTTTCTTGGATCTAAATAATACGAAACCTCGCTCTATGATTTGAAGTTAAAATCCTCATATATGGGTAAATATTGACTTTTTTCATGTTTTTCATGTAGTTTGATATAACGTAAATATATTCATTTATACCAATATTTCGATACTATTTCATGTAGTATCACGATATGTGATTTGGCCTTCAAATCTCAGAATTTCGCATAATATTGCATTTTAAGGAAGTTTTCTTGCCTTTTGTTTCGTACGAAAAATCATCGAATTTAGCAATATTTTGACATTTATCATCCCCTTTTCCTTTATGTGACTTAAACAGAATATCATCGAATTAGGCAATATTTTGCCGTTTTCTACGCTTTTGTGAATTTTCAGTCTATGGGTATTAATTCATTATATATACGATAAAAATGACGCAAACACATAATTGATTAGATAATAACCTTAAATACTTCATTTTCAATCATCTATTTGTTTCTCGTTAAAATACTGAGTAAGATATTGAAAAAGGGAGAAGTTCTGTTTTTATTGCATATATCGACGTTTCAGCCGGAATAGAGCGATTTTCGTGTACATCTTTCATCGGTAATATAAACAGTAAATCAGGAACATTTTAGTTAATATCAATGAAAACACATTGTTTTTTATCATTTGTATTGGTAACAACACTGTCATATGTCTTTTCTTGGATCTAAATAATACGAAACCTCGCTCTATGATTTGAAGTTAAAATCCTCATATATGGTTAAATATTGACTTTTTTCATGTTTTTCATGTAGTTTGATATAACGTAAATATATTCATTTTTACCAATATTTCGATACTATTTCATGTAGTATCACGATATGTGATTTGGCCTTCAAATCTCAGAATTTCGCATAATATTGCATTTTAAGCAAGTTTTTTTGCCTTTTGTTTCGTACGAAAAATCATCGAATTTAGCAATATTTTGACGTTTATCATCCCCTTTTCCTTTATGTGACTTAAACAGAATATCATCGAATTAGGCAATATTTTGCCGTTTTCCACGTTTTTGTGAATTTTCAGTCTATGGGTATTAATTCATATATATACGATAAAAATGATGCAAACACATAATTGATTAGATAATAACCTTAAATACTTCATTTTCAATCATCTATTTGTTTCTCGTTAAAATACTGAGTAAGATAATGAAAAGGGGAGAAGTTCGGTTTTTATTGCATATATCGACGTTTCAGCCGGATTAGAGCGGTTTTACGTGTACATCTTCCCTCGGTAATATAAACGGAAAATCAAGAACATTTTAGTTAATTCTAATGAAAACACATTGATTTTTATAATTTGTATTGGAAACAACATTGTCATATGTCTATTCTTGGATCTAAATAATACGAAACCTCGCTCTATGATTTGAAGTTAAAATCCTCAAATATGGTTAAATATTGACTTTTTTCACGTTTTTCATGTAGTTTGATACTACGTAAATATATTCATTTTTACCAATATTTCGATACTATTTCATGTAGTATCACGATATGTGATTTGGCCTTCAAATCTCAGAATTTCGCATAATATTGCATTTTAAGCAAGTTTTCTTGCCTTTTGTTTCGTACGAAAAATCATCGAATTTAGCAATATTTTGACGTTTATCATCCCCTTTTCCTTTATGTGACTTAAACAAAATATCATCGAATTAGGCAATATTTTGCCGTTTTCCACGTTTCTGTGAATTTTCAGTCTATGGGTATTAATTCATATATATACGATAAAAATTATGCAAACACATAATTGATTAGATAATAACCTTAAATACTTCATTTTCAATCAACTATTTGTTTCTCGTTAAAATACTGAGTAAGATATTGAAAAGGGGAGAAGTTCTGTTTTTATTGCATATATCGACGTTTCAGCCGGATTAGAGCGGTTTTACGTGTACATCTTCCCTCGGTAATATAAACGGAAAATCAGGAACATTTTAGTTAATTCTAATGAAAACACATTGATTTTTATAATTTGTATTGGAAACAACATTGTCATATGTCTTTTCTTGGATCTAAATAATACGAAACCTCGCTCTATGATTTGAAGTTAAAATCCTCAAATATGGTTAAATAGTGACTTTTTTCACGTTTTTCATGTAGTTTGATACTACGTAAATATATTCATTTTTACCAATATTTCGATTCTATTTCAGGTAGTATCACGATATGTGATTTGGCCTTCAAATCTCAGAATTTTGCATAATATTGCATTTTAAGCAAGTTTTCTTGCATTTTGTTTCGTACGAAAAATCATCGAATTTAGCAATATTTTGACGTTTATCATCCCATTTTCCTTCATGTGACTTAAACAAAATATCATCGAATTAGGCAATATTTTGCCGTTTTCCACGTTTATGTGAATTTTCAGTCTATGGGTATTAATTCATATATATATACGATAAAAATGAGGCAAACACATAATTGATTAGATAATAACCTTAAATACTTCATTTTCAATCATCTATTTGTTTCTCGTTAAAATACTGAGTAAGATAATGAAAAGGGGAGAAGTTCGGTTTTTATTGCATATATCGACGTTTCAGCCGGATTAGAGCGGTTTTACGTGTATATCTTCCCTCGGTAATATAAACGGAAAATCAAGAACATTTTAGTTAATACTAATGAAAACACATTGATTTTTATAATTTGTATTGGAAACAACATTGTCATATGTCTATTCTTGGATCTAAATAATACGAAACCTCGCTCAATGACTTGAAGTTAAAATCCTCAAATATGGTTAAATATTGACTTTTTTCACGTTTTTCATGTAGTTTGATACAACGTAAATATATTCATTTTTACCAATATTTCGATTCTATTTCATGTAGTATCACGATATGTGATTTGGCCTTCAAATCTCAGAATTTTGCATAATATTGTATTTTAAGCAAGTTTTCTTGCATTTTGTTTCGTACGAAAAATCATCGAATTTAGCAATATTTTGACGTTTATTATCCCATTTTCCTTTATGTGACTTTAACAAAATACCATCGAATTAGGCAATATTTTGCCGTTTTCTACGCTTTTGTGAATTTTCAGTCTATGGGTATTAATTCATTATATATACGATAAAAATGACGCAAACACATAATTGATTAGATAATAACCTTAAATACTTCATTTTCAATCATCTATTTGTTTCTCGTTAAAATACTGAGTAAGATAATGAAAAGGGGAGAAGTTCGGTTTTTATTGCATATATCGACGTTTCAGCCGGAATAGAGCGATTTTCGTGAACATCTTTCATCGGTAATATAAACAGTAAATCAGGAACCTTTTAGTTAATATCAATGAAAACACATTGATTTTTATCATTTGTATTGGTAACAACACTGTCATATGTCTTTTCTTGGATCTAAATAATACGAAACCTCGCTCTATGATTTGAAGTTAAAATCCTCATATATGGGTAAATATTGACTTTTTTCATGTTTTTCATGTAGTTTGATATAACGTAAATATATTCATTTATACCAATATTTCGATACTATTTCATGTAGTATCACGATATGTGATTTGGCCTTCAAATCTCAGAATTTCGCATAATATTGCATTTTAAGGAAGTTTTCTTGCCTTTTGTTTCGTACGAAAAATCATCGAATTTAGCAATATTTTGACATTTATCATCCCCTTTTCCTTTATGTGACTTAAACAGAATATCATCGAATTAGGCAATATTTTGCCGTTTTCTACGCTTTTGTGAATTTTCAGTCTATGGGTATTAATTCATTATATATACGATAAAAATGACGCAAACACATAATTGATTAGATAATAACCTTAAATACTTCATTTTCAATCATCTATTTGTTTCTCGTTAAAATACTGAGTAAGATATTGAAAAAGGGAGAAGTTCTGTTTTTATTGCATATATCGACGTTTCAGCCGGAATAGAGCGATTTTCGTGTACATCTTTCATCGGTAATATAAACAGTAAATCAGGAACATTTTAGTTAATATCAATGAAAACACATTGTTTTTTATCATTTGTATTGGTAACAACACTGTCATATGTCTTTTCTTGGATCTAAATAATACGAAACCTCGCTCTATGATTTGAAGTTAAAATCCTCATATATGGTTAAATATTGACTTTTTTCATGTTTTTCATGTAGTTTGATATAACGTAAATATATTCATTTTTACCAATATTTCGATACTATTTCATGTAGTATCACGATATGTGATTTGGCCTTCAAATCTCAGAATTTCGCATAATATTGCATTTTAAGCAAGTTTTTTTGCCTTTTGTTTCGTACGAAAAATCATCGAATTTAGCAATATTTTGACGTTTATCATCCCCTTTTCCTTTATGTGACTTAAACAGAATATCATCGAATTAGGCAATATTTTGCCGTTTTCCACGTTTTTGTGAATTTTCAGTCTATGGGTATTAATTCATATATATACGATAAAAATGATGCAAACACATAATTGATTAGATAATAACCTTAAATACTTCATTTTCAATCATCTATTTGTTTCTCGTTAAAATACTGAGTAAGATAATGAAAAGGGGAGAAGTTCGGTTTTTATTGCATATATCGACGTTTCAGCCGGATTAGAGCGGTTTTACGTGTACATCTTCCCTCGGTAATATAAACGGAAAATCAAGAACATTTTAGTTAATTCTAATGAAAACACATTGATTTTTATAATTTGTATTGGAAACAACATTGTCATATGTCTATTCTTGGATCTAAATAATACGAAACCTCGCTCTATGATTTGAAGTTAAAATCCTCAAATATGGTTAAATATTGACTTTTTTCACGTTTTTCATGTAGTTTGATACTACGTAAATATATTCATTTTTACCAATATTTCGATACTATTTCATGTAGTATCACGATATGTGATTTGGCCTTCAAATCTCAGAATTTCGCATAATATTGCATTTTAAGCAAGTTTTCTTGCCTTTTGTTTCGTACGAAAAATCATCGAATTTAGCAATATTTTGACGTTTATCATCCCCTTTTCCTTTATGTGACTTAAACAAAATATCATCGAATTAGGCAATATTTTGCCGTTTTCCACGTTTCTGTGAATTTTCAGTCTATGGGTATTAATTCATATATATACGATAAAAATTATGCAAACACATAATTGATTAGATAATAACCTTAAATACTTCATTTTCAATCAACTATTTGTTTCTCGTTAAAATACTGAGTAAGATATTGAAAAGGGGAGAAGTTCTGTTTTTATTGCATATATCGACGTTTCAGCCGGATTAGAGCGGTTTTACGTGTACATCTTCCCTCGGTAATATAAACGGAAAATCAGGAACATTTTAGTTAATTCTAATGAAAACACATTGATTTTTATAATTTGTATTGGAAACAACATTGTCATATGTCTTTTCTTGGATCTAAATAATACGAAACCTCGCTCTATGATTTGAAGTTAAAATCCTCAAATATGGTTAAATAGTGACTTTTTTCACGTTTTTCATGTAGTTTGATACTACGTAAATATATTCATTTTTACCAATATTTCGATTCTATTTCAGGTAGTATCACGATATGTGATTTGGCCTTCAAATCTGAGAATTTTGCATAATATTGCATTTTAAGCAAGTTTTCTTGCATTTTGTTTCGTACGAAAAATCATCGAATTTAGCAATATTTTGACGTTTATCATCCCATTTTCCTTTATGTGACTTAAACAAAATATCATCGAATTAGGCAATATTTTGCCGTTTACTACGCTTTTGTGAATTTTCAGTCTATGGGTATTAATTCATTATATATACGATAAAAATGACGCAAACACATAATTGATTAGAAAATAACCTTAAATACTTCATTTTCAATCATCTATTTGTTTCTCGTTAAAATACTGAGTAAGATAATGAAAAGGGGAGAAGTTCTGTTTTTATTGCATATATCGACGTTTCAGCCGGAATAGAGCGATTTTCGTGTACATCTTCCATCGGTAATATAAACGGAAAATTAGGAACATTTTAGTTAATACTAATGAAAAAACATTGATTTTTATCATTTGTATTGGAAACAACAGTCATTTGTCTTTTCTTGGATCTAAATAATACGAAACCTCGCTCTATGATTTGAAGTTAAAATCCTCAAAAATGGTTAAATAGTGACTTTTTTCACGTTTTTCATGTAGTTTGATACTACGTAAATATATTCATTTTTACCAATATTTAGATTCTATTTCATGTAGTAACACGACATGTGATTTGGCCTTCAAATCTCAGAATTTCGCATAATATTGCATTTTAAGCAAGTTTTCTTGCCTTTTGTTTCGTACGAAAAATCATCGAATTTAGCAATATTTTGACGTTTATCATCCCCTTTTCCTTTATTTGATTTAAACAAAATATCATCGAATTAGGCAATATTTTGCGGTTTTTCCACGTTTTTGTGAATTTTCACTCTATGGGTATTATTTCATATATATACGATAAAAATTATGCAAACACATAATTGATTAGATAATAACCTTAAATACTTCATTTTCAATCATCTATTTGTTTCTCGTAAAATACTGAGTAAGATATTGAAAAGGGTAGAAGTTCTGTTTTTATTGCATATATCGACGTTTTAGCCGGAATAGAGCGATTTTCGTGTACATCTTCCATCGGTAATATAAACGGAAAATCAGGAACATTTTAGTTAATACCAATGAAAACACATTAATTTTTATCATTTGTATTGGTAACAACACTGTCATATGTCTTTTCTTGGATCTAAATAATACGAAACCTCGCTCTATGATTTGAAGTTAAAATCCTCATATATGGTTATATATTGAATTTTTTCACGTTTTTCATGTAGTTTGATATAACGTAAATATATTCATTTTTACCAATATTTCGATACTATTTCATGTAGTATAACGATATGTGATTTGGCCTTCAAATCTCTGAATTTCGCATAATATTGCATTTTAAGCAAGTTTTCTTGGCTTTTGTTTCGTACGAAAAATCATCGAATTTAGCAATATTTTGACGTTTATCATCCCCTTTTCCTTTATGTGACTTAAACAAAATATCATCGAATTAGGCAATATTTTGCCGTTTTCCACGTTTTTGTGAATTTTCAGTCTATGGGTATTAATTCATATATATACGATAAAAATGATGCAAACACATAATTGATTAGATAATAACCTTAAATACTTCATTTTCAATCATCTATTTGTTTCTCGTTAAAATACTGAGTAAGATAATGAAAAGGGGAGAAGTTCGGTTTTTATTGCATATATCGACGTTTCAGCCGGATTAGAGCGGTTTTACGTGTACATCTTCCCTCGGTAATATAAACGGAAAATCAGGAACATATTACTTAATTCTAATGAAAACACATTGATTTTTAAATTTTTGTATTTGAAACAACATTGTCATATGTCTTTTCTTGGATCTAAATAATACGAAACCTCGCTCTATGATTTGAAGTTAAAATCCTCAAATATGGTTAAATAGTGACTTTTTTCACGTTTTTCATGTAGTTTGATACTACGTAAATATATTCATTTTTACCAATATTTCGATTCTATTTCATGTAGTACCACGATATGTGATTTGGCCTTCAAATCTCTGAATTTTGCATAATATTGAATTTTAAGCAAGTTTTCTTGCATTTTGTTTCGTACGAAAAATCATCGAATTTAGCAATATTTTGGCGTTCATCATCCCCTTTTCCTTTATGTGACTTAAACAAAATATCATCGAATTAGGCAATATTTTGCCGTTTCCACGTTTTTGTGAATTTTCAGTCTATGGGTATTAATTCATATATATACGATAAAAATTATGCAAACACATAATTGATTAGATAATAACCTTAAATACTTCATTTTCAATCAACTATTTGTTTCTCGTTAAAATACTGAGTAAGATATTGAAAAGGGGAGAAGTTCTGTTTTTATTGCATATATCGACGTTTCAGCCGGAATAGAGCGATTTTCGTGTACATCTTCCATCGGTAATATAAACGGAAAATCAGGAACATTTTAGTTAATACCAATGAAAACACATTGATTTTTATCATTTGTATTGGTAACAACACTGTCATGTCTTTTCTTGGATCTAAATAATACGAAACCTCGCTCTATGATTTGAAGTTAAAATCCTCAAAAACGGTTAAATAGTGACTTTTTTCACGTTTTTCATGTAGTTTGATACTACGTAAATATATTCATTTTTACCAATATTTAGATTCTATTTCATGTAGTAACACGACATGTGATTTGGCCTTCAAATCTCAGAATTTCGCATAATATTGCATTTTAAGCAAGTTTTCTTGCCTTTTGTTTCGTACGAAAAATCATCGAATTTAGCAATATTTTGACGTTTATCATCCCCTTTTCCTTTATTTGATTTAAACAAAATATCATCGAATTAGGCAATATTTTGCGGTTTTTCCACGTTTTTGCGAATTTTCACTCTATGGGTATTATTTCATATATATACGATAAAAATTATGCAAACACATAATTGATTAGATAATAACCTTAAATACTTCATTTTCAATCATCTATTTGTTTCTCGTTAAAATACTGAGTAAGATATTGAAAAAGGGAGAAGTTCTGTTTTTATTGCATATATCGACGTTTCAGCCGGAATAGAGCGATTTTCGTGTACATCTTTCATCGGTAATATAAACAGTAAATCAGGAACATTTTAGTTAATATCAATGAAAACACATTGTTTTTTATCATTTGTATTGGTAACAACACTGTCATATGTCTTTTCTTGGATCTAAATAATACGAAACCTCGCTCTATGATTTGAAGTTAAAATCCTCATATATGGTTAAATATTGACTTTTTTCATGTTTTTCATGTAGTTTGATATAACGTAAATATATTCATTTTTACCAATATTTCGATACTATTTCATGTAGTATCACGATATGTGATTTGGCCTTCAAATCTCAGAATTTCGCATAATATTGCATTTTAAGCAAGTTTTTTTGCCTTTTGTTTCGTACGAAAAATCATCGAATTTAGCAATATTTTGACGTTTATCATCCCCTTTTCCTTTATGTGACTTAAACAGAATATCATCGAATTAGGCAATATTTTGCCGTTTTCCACGTTTTTGTGAATTTTCAGTCTATGGGTATTAATTCATATATATACGATAAAAATGATGCAAACACATAATTGATTAGATAATAACCTTAAATACTTCATTTTCAATCATCTATTTGTTTCTCGTTAAAATACTGAGTAAGATAATGAAAAGGGGAGAAGTTCGGTTTTTATTGCATATATCGACGTTTCAGCCGGATTAGAGCGGTTTTACGTGTACATCTTCCCTCGGTAATATAAACGGAAAATCAAGAACATTTTAGTTAATTCTAATGAAAACACATTGATTTTTATAATTTGTATTGGAAACAACATTGTCATATGTCTATTCTTGGATCTAAATAATACGAAACCTCGCTCTATGATTTGAAGTTAAAATCCTCAAATATGGTTAAATATTGACTTTTTTCACGTTTTTCATGTAGTTTGATACTACGTAAATATATTCATTTTTACCAATATTTCGATACTATTTCATGTAGTATCACGATATGTGATTTGGCCTTCAAATCTCAGAATTTCGCATAATATTGCATTTTAAGCAAGTTTTCTTGCCTTTTGTTTCGTACGAAAAATCATCGAATTTAGCAATATTTTGACGTTTATCATCCCCTTTTCCTTTATGTGACTTAAACAAAATATCATCGAATTAGGCAATATTTTGCCGTTTTCCACGTTTCTGTGAATTTTCAGTCTATGGGTATTAATTCATATATATACGATAAAAATTATGCAAACACATAATTGATTAGATAATAACCTTAAATACTTCATTTTCAATCAACTATTTGTTTCTCGTTAAAATACTGAGTAAGATATTGAAAAGGGGAGAAGTTCTGTTTTTATTGCATATATCGACGTTTCAGCCGGATTAGAGCGGTTTTACGTGTACATCTTCCCTCGGTAATATAAACGGAAAATCAGGAACATTTTAGTTAATTCTAATGAAAACACATTGATTTTTATAATTTGTATTGGAAACAACATTGTCATATGTCTTTTCTTGGATCTAAATAATACGAAACCTCGCTCTATGATTTGAAGTTAAAATCCTCAAATATGGTTAAATAGTGACTTTTTTCACGTTTTTCATGTAGTTTGATACTATGTAAATATATTCATTTTTACCAATATTTCGATTCTATTTCAGGTAGTATCACGATATGTGATTTGGCCTTCAAATCTCAGAATTTTGCATAATATTGCATTTTAAGCAAGTTTTCTTGCATTTTGTTTCGTACGAAAAATCATCGAATTTAGCAATATTTTGACGTTTATCATCCCATTTTCCTTTATGTGACTTAAACAAAATATCATCGAATTAGGCAATATTTTGCCGTTTTCTACGCTTTTGTGAATTTTCAGTCTATGGGTATTAATTCATTATATATACGATAAAAATGACGCAAACACATAATTGATTAGAAAATAACCTTAAATACTTCATTTTCAATCATCTATTTGTTTCTCGTTAAAATACTGAGTAAGATAATGAAAAGGGGAGAAGTTCTGTTTTTATTGCATATATCGACGTTTCAGCCGGAATAGAGCGATTTTCGTGTACATCTTCCATCGGTAATATAAACGGAAAATTAGGAACATTTTAGTTAATACTAATGAAAAAACATTGATTTTTATCATTTGTATTGGAAACAACAGTCATTTGTCTTTTCTTGGATCTAAATAATACGAAACCTCGCTCTATGATTTGAAGTTAAAATCCTCAAAAATGGTTAAATAGTGACTTTTTTCACGTTTTTCATGTAGTTTGATACTACGTAAATATATTCATTTTTACCAATATTTAGATTCTATTTCATGTAGTAACACGACATGTGATTTGGCCTTCAAATCTCAGAATTTCGCATAATATTGCATTTTAAGCAAGTTTTTTTGCCTTTTGTTTCGTACGAAAAATCATCGAATTTAGCAATATTTTGACGTTTATCATCCCCTTTTCCTTTATTTGATTTAAACAAAATATCATCGAATTAGGCAATATTTTGCGGTTTTTCCACGTTTTTGTGAATTTTCACTCTATGGGTATTATTTCATATATATACGATAAAAATTATGCAAACACATAATTGATTAGATAATAACCTTAAATACTTCATTTTCAATCATCTATTTGTTTCTCGTAAAATACTGAGTAAGATATTGAAAAGGGTAGAAGTTCTGTTTTTATTGCATATATCGACGTTTTAGCCGGAATAGAGCGATTTTCGTGTACATCTTCCATCGGTAATATAAACGGAAAATCAGGAACATTTTAGTTAATACCAATGAAAACACATTAATTTTTATCATTTGTATTGGAAACAACATTGTCATATGTCTTTTCTTGGATCTAAATAATACGAAACCTCGCTCTATGATTTGAAGTTAAAATCCTCAAATATGGTTAAATAGTGACTTTTTTCACGTTTTTCATGTAGTTTGATACTACGTAAATATATTCATTTTTACCAATATTTCGATTCTATTTCAGGTAGTATCACGATATGTGATTTGGCCTTCAAATCTGAGAATTTTGCATAATATTGCATTTTAAGCAAGTTTTCTTGCATTTTGTTTCGTACGAAAAATCATCGAATTTAGCAATATTTTGACGTTTATCATCCCATTTTCCTTTATGTGACTTAAACAAAATATCATCGAATTAGGCAATATTTTGCCGTTTACTACGCTTTTGTGAATTTTCAGTCTATGGGTATTAATTCATTATATATACGATAAAAATGACGCAAACACATAATTGATTAGAAAATAACCTTAAATACTTCATTTTCAATCATCTATTTGTTTCTCGTTAAAATACTGAGTAAGATAATGAAAAGGGGAGAAGTTCTGTTTTTATTGCATATATCGACGTTTCAGCCGGAATAGAGCGATTTTCGTGTACATCTTCCATCGGTAATATAAACGGAAAATTAGGAACATTTTAGTTAATACTAATGAAAAAACATTGATTTTTATCATTTGTATTGGAAACAACAGTCATTTGTCTTTTCTTGGATCTAAATAATACGAAACCTCGCTCTATGATTTGAAGTTAAAATCCTCAAAAATGGTTAAATAGTGACTTTTTTCACGTTTTTCATGTAGTTTGATACTACGTAAATATATTCATTTTTACCAATATTTAGATTCTATTTCATGTAGTAACACGACATGTGATTTGGCCTTCAAATCTCAGAATTTCGCATAATATTGCATTTTAAGCAAGTTTTCTTGCCTTTTGTTTCGTACGAAAAATCATCGAATTTAGCAATATTTTGACGTTTATCATCCCCTTTTCCTTTATTTGATTTAAACAAAATATCATCGAATTAGGCAATATTTTGCGGTTTTTCCACGTTTTTGTGAATTTTCACTCTATGGGTATTATTTCATATATATACGATAAAAATTATGCAAACACATAATTGATTAGATAATAACCTTAAATACTTCATTTTCAATCATCTATTTGTTTCTCGTAAAATACTGAGTAAGATATTGAAAAGGGTAGAAGTTCTGTTTTTATTGCATATATCGACGTTTTAGCCGGAATAGAGCGATTTTCGTGTACATCTTCCATCGGTAATATAAACGGAAAATCAGGAACATTTTAGTTAATACCAATGAAAACACATTAATTTTTATCATTTGTATTGGTAACAACACTGTCATATGTCTTTTCTTGGATCTAAATAATACGAAACCTCGCTCTATGATTTGAAGTTAAAATCCTCATATATGGTTATATATTGAATTTTTTCACGTTTTTCATGTAGTTTGATATAACGTAAATATATTCATTTTTACCAATATTTCGATACTATTTCATGTAGTATAACGATATGTGATTTGGCCTTCAAATCTCTGAATTTCGCATAATATTGCATTTTAAGCAAGTTTTCTTGGCTTTTGTTTCGTACGAAAAATCATCGAATTTAGCAATATTTTGACGTTTATCATCCCCTTTTCCTTTATGTGACTTAAACAAAATATCATCGAATTAGGCAATATTTTGCCGTTTTCCACGTTTTTGTGAATTTTCAGTCTATGGGTATTAATTCATATATATACGATAAAAATGATGCAAACACATAATTGATTAGATAATAACCTTAAATACTTCATTTTCAATCATCTATTTGTTTCTCGTTAAAATACTGAGTAAGATAATGAAAAGGGGAGAAGTTCGGTTTTTATTGCATATATCGACGTTTCAGCCGGATTAGAGCGGTTTTACGTGTACATCTTCCCTCGGTAATATAAACGGAAAATCAGGAACATATTACTTAATTCTAATGAAAACACATTGATTTTTAAATTTTTGTATTTGAAACAACATTGTCATATGTCTTTTCTTGGATCTAAATAATACGAAACCTCGCTCTATGATTTGAAGTTAAAATCCTCAAATATGGTTAAATAGTGACTTTTTTCACGTTTTTCATGTAGTTTGATATTATGTAAATATATTCATTTTTACCAATATTTCGATTCTATTTCATGTAGTACCACGATATGTGATTTGGCCTTCAAATCTCTGAATTTTGCATAATATTGAATTTTAAGCAAGTTTTCTTGCATTTTGTTTCGTACGAAAAATCATCGAATTTAGCAATATTTTGGCGTTCATCATCCCCTTTTCCTTTATGTGACTTAAACAAAATATCATCGAATTAGGCAATATTTTGCCGTTTCCACGTTTTTGTGAATTTTCAGTCTATGGGTATTAATTCATATATATACGATAAAAATTATGCAAACACATAATTGATTAGATAATAACCTTAAATACTTCATTTTCAATCAACTATTTGTTTCTCGTTAAAATACTGAGTAAGATATTGAAAAGGGGAGAAGTTCTGTTTTTATTGCATATATCGACGTTTCAGCCGGAATAGAGCGATTTTCGTGTACATCTTCCATCGGTAATATAAACGGAAAATCAGGAACATTTTAGTTAATACCAATGAAAACACATTGATTTTTATCATTTGTATTGGTAACAACACTGTCATGTCTTTTCTTGGATCTAAATAATACGAAACCTCGCTCTATGATTTGAAGTTAAAATCCTCAAAAACGGTTAAATAGTGACTTTTTTCACGTTTTTCATGTAGTTTGATACTACGTAAATATATTCATTTTTACCAATATTTAGATTCTATTTCATGTAGTAACACGACATGTGATTTGGCCTTCAAATCTCAGAATTTCGCATAATATTGCATTTTAAGCAAGTTTTCTTGCCTTTTGTTTCGTACGAAAAATCATCGAATTTAGCAATATTTTGACGTTTATCATCCCCTTTTCCTTTATTTGATTTAAACAAAATATCATCGAATTAGGCAATATTTTGCGGTTTTTCCACGTTTTTGCGAATTTTCACTCTATGGGTATTATTTCATATATACGATAAAAATTATGCAAACACATAATTGATTAGATAATAACCTTAAATACTTCATTTTCAATCATCTATTTGTTTCTCGTTAAAATACTGAGTAAGATATTGAAAAAGGGAGAAGTTCTGTTTTTATTGCATATATCGACGTTTCAGCCGGAATAGAGCGATTTTCGTGTACATCTTTCATCGGTAATATAAACAGTAAATCAGGAACATTTTAGTTAATATCAATGAAAACACATTGTTTTTTATCATTTGTATTGGTAACAACACTGTCATATGTCTTTTCTTGGATCTAAATAATACGAAACCTCGCTCTATGATTTGAAGTTAAAATCCTCATATATGGTTAAATATTGACTTTTTTCATGTTTTTCATGTAGTTTGATATAACGTAAATATATTCATTTTTACCAATATTTCGATACTATTTCATGTAGTATCACGATATGTGATTTGGCCTTCAAATCTCAGAATTTCGCATAATATTGCATTTTAAGCAAGTTTTTTTGCCTTTTGTTTCGTACGAAAAATCATCGAATTTAGCAATATTTTGACGTTTATCATCCCCTTTTCCTTTATGTGACTTAAACAGAATATCATCGAATTAGGCAATATTTTGCCGTTTTCCACGTTTTTGTGAATTTTCAGTCTATGGGTATTAATTCATATATATACGATAAAAATGATGCAAACACATAATTGATTAGATAATAACCTTAAATACTTCATTTTCAATCATCTATTTGTTTCTCGTTAAAATACTGAGTAAGATAATGAAAAGGGGAGAAGTTCGGTTTTTATTGCATATATCGACGTTTCAGCCGGATTAGAGCGGTTTTACGTGTACATCTTCCCTCGGTAATATAAACGGAAAATCAAGAACATTTTAGTTAATTCTAATGAAAACACATTGATTTTTATAATTTGTATTGGAAACAACATTGTCATATGTCTATTCTTGGATCTAAATAATACGAAACCTCGCTCTATGATTTGAAGTTAAAATCCTCAAATATGGTTAAATATTGACTTTTTTCACGTTTTTCATGTAGTTTGATACTACGTAAATATATTCATTTTTACCAATATTTCGATACTATTTCATGTAGTATCACGATATGTGATTTGGCCTTCAAATCTCAGAATTTCGCATAATATTGCATTTTAAGCAAGTTTTCTTGCCTTTTGTTTCGTACGAAAAATCATCGAATTTAGCAATATTTTGACGTTTATCATCCCCTTTTCCTTTATGTGACTTAAACAAAATATCATCGAATTAGGCAATATTTTGCCGTTTTCCACGTTTCTGTGAATTTTCAGTCTATGGGTATTAATTCATATATATACGATAAAAATTATGCAAACACATAATTGATTAGATAATAACCTTAAATACTTCATTTTCAATCAACTATTTGTTTCTCGTTAAAATACTGAGTAAGATATTGAAAAGGGGAGAAGTTCTGTTTTTATTGCATATATCGACGTTTCAGCCGGATTAGAGCGGTTTTACGTGTACATCTTCCCTCGGTAATATAAACGGAAAATCAGGAACATTTTAGTTAATTCTAATGAAAACACATTGATTTTTATAATTTGTATTGGAAACAACATTGTCATATGTCTTTTCTTGGATCTAAATAATACGAAACCTCGCTCTATGATTTGAAGTTAAAATCCTCAAATATGGTTAAATAGTGACTTTTTTCACGTTTTTCATGTAGTTTGATACTATGTAAATATATTCATTTTTACCAATATTTCGATTCTATTTCAGGTAGTATCACGATATGTGATTTGGCCTTCAAATCTCAGAATTTTGCATAATATTGCATTTTAAGCAAGTTTTCTTGCATTTTGTTTCGTACGAAAAATCATCGAATTTAGCAATATTTTGACGTTTATCATCCCATTTTCCTTTATGTGACTTAAACAAAATATCATCGAATTAGGCAATATTTTGCCGTTTTCTACGCTTTTGTGAATTTTCAGTCTATGGGTATTAATTCATTATATATACGATAAAAATGACGCAAACACATAATTGATTAGAAAATAACCTTAAATACTTCATTTTCAATCATCTATTTGTTTCTCGTTAAAATACTGAGTAAGATAATGAAAAGGGGAGAAGTTCTGTTTTTATTGCATATATCGACGTTTCAGCCGGAATAGAGCGATTTTC
The DNA here is from genome assembly GCF_040958095.1 of Procambarus clarkii. NCBI lineage: Eukaryota > Metazoa > Arthropoda > Malacostraca > Decapoda > Cambaridae > Procambarus > Procambarus clarkii. Next base: position 1,504,464 of record NC_091227.1, on the reverse strand, counting down.
GTGTACATCTTCCATCGGTAATATAAACGGAAAATTAGGAACATTTTAGTTAATACTAATGAAAAAACATTGATTTTTATCATTTGTATTGGAAACAACAGTCATTTGTCTTTTCTTGGATCTAAATAATACGAAACCTCGCTCTATGATTTGAAGTTAAAATCCTCAAAAATGGTTAAATAGTGACTTTTTTCACGTTTTTCATGTAGTTTGATACTACGTAAATATATTCATTTTTACCAATATTTAGATTCTATTTCATGTAGTAACACGACATGTGATTTGGCCTTCAAATCTCAGAATTTCGCATAATATTGCATTTTAAGCAAGTTTTTTTGCCTTTTGTTTCGTACGAAAAATCATCGAATTTAGCAATATTTTGACGTTTATCATCCCCTTTTCCTTTATGTGACTTAAACAGAATATCATCGAATTAGGCAATATTTTGCCGTTTTCCACGTTTTTGTGAATTTTCAGTCTATGGGTATTAATTCATATATATACGATAAAAATGATGCAAACACATAATTGATTAGATAATAACCTTAAATACTTCATTTTCAATCATCTATTTGTTTCTCGTTAAAATACTGAGTAAGATAATGAAAAGGGGAGAAGTTCGGTTTTTATTGCATATATCGACGTTTCAGCCGGATTAGAGCGGTTTTACGTGTACATCTTCCCTCGGTAATATAAACGGAAAATCAAGAACATTTTAGTTAATTCTAATGAAAACACATTGATTTTTATAATTTGTATTGGAAACAACATTGTCATATGTCTATTCTTGGATCTAAATAATACGAAACCTCGCTCTATGATTTGAAGTTAAAATCCTCAAATATGGTTAAATATTGACTTTTTTCACGTTTTTCATGTAGTTTGATACTACGTAAATATATTCATTTTTACCAATATTTCGATACTATTTCATGTAGTATCACGATATGTGATTTGGCCTTCAAATCTCAGAATTTCGCATAATATTGCATTTTAAGCAAGTTTTCTTGCCTTTTGTTTCGTACGAAAAATCATCGAATTTAGCAATATTTTGACGTTTATCATCCCCTTTTCCTTTATGTGACTTAAACAAAATATCATCGAATTAGGCAATATTTTGCCGTTTTCCACGTTTCTGTGAATTTTCAGTCTATGGGTATTAATTCATATATATACGATAAAAATTATGCAAACACATAATTGATTAGATAATAACCTTAAATACTTCATTTTCAATCAACTATTTGTTTCTCGTTAAAATACTGAGTAAGATATTGAAAAGGGGAGAAGTTCTGTTTTTATTGCATATATCGACGTTTCAGCCGGATTAGAGCGGTTTTACGTGTACATCTTCCCTCGGTAATATAAACGGAAAATCAGGAACATTTTAGTTAATTCTAATGAAAACACATTGATTTTTATAATTTGTATTGGAAACAACATTGTCATATGTCTTTTCTTGGATCTAAATAATACGAAACCTCGCTCTATGATTTGAAGTTAAAATCCTCAAATATGGTTAAATAGTGACTTTTTTCACGTTTTTCATGTAGTTTGATACTATGTAAATATATTCATTTTTACCAATATTTCGATTCTATTTCAGGTAGTATCACGATATGTGATTTGGCCTTCAAATCTCAGAATTTTGCATAATATTGCATTTTAAGCAAGTTTTCTTGCATTTTGTTTCGTACGAAAAATCATCGAATTTAGCAATATTTTGACGTTTATCATCCCATTTTCCTTTATGTGACTTAAACAAAATATCATCGAATTAGGCAATATTTTGCCGTTTTCTACGCTTTTGTGAATTTTCAGTCTATGGGTATTAATTCATTATATATACGATAAAAATGACGCAAACACATAATTGATTAGAAAATAACCTTAAATACTTCATTTTCAATCATCTATTTGTTTCTCGTTAAAATACTGAGTAAGATAATGAAAAGGGGAGAAGTTCTGTTTTTATTGCATATATCGACGTTTCAGCCGGAATAGAGCGATTTTCGTGTACATCTTCCATCGGTAATATAAACGGAAAATTAGGAACATTTTAGTTAATACTAATGAAAAAACATTGATTTTTATCATTTGTATTGGAAACAACAGTCATTTGTCTTTTCTTGGATCTAAATAATACGAAACCTCGCTCTATGATTTGAAGTTAAAATCCTCAAAAATGGTTAAATAGTGACTTTTTTCACGTTTTTCATGTAGTTTGATACTACGTAAATATATTCATTTTTACCAATATTTAGATTCTATTTCATGTAGTAACACGACATGTGATTTGGCCTTCAAATCTCAGAATTTCGCATAATATTGCATTTTAAGCAAGTTTTTTTGCCTTTTGTTTCGTACGAAAAATCATCGAATTTAGCAATATTTTGACGTTTATCATCCCCTTTTCCTTTATTTGATTTAAACAAAATATCATCGAATTAGGCAATATTTTGCGGTTTTTCCACGTTTTTGTGAATTTTCACTCTATGGGTATTATTTCATATATATACGATAAAAATTATGCAAACACATAATTGATTAGATAATAACCTTAAATACTTCATTTTCAATCATCTATTTGTTTCTCGTAAAATACTGAGTAAGATATTGAAAAGGGTAGAAGTTCTGTTTTTATTGCATATATCGACGTTTTAGCCGGAATAGAGCGATTTTCGTGTACATCTTCCATCGGTAATATAAACGGAAAATCAGGAACATTTTAGTTAATACCAATGAAAACACATTAATTTTTATCATTTGTATTGGTAACAACACTGTCATATGTCTTTTCTTGGATCTAAATAATACGAAACCTCGCTCTATGATTTGAAGTTAAAATCCTCATATATGGTTATATATTGAATTTTTTCACGTTTTTCATGTAGTTTGATATAACGTAAATATATTCATTTTTACCAATATTTCGATACTATTTCATGTAGTATAACGATATGTGATTTGGCCTTCAAATCTCTGAATTTCGCATAATATTGCATTTTAAGCAAGTTTTCTTGGCTTTTGTTTCGTACGAAAAATCATCGAATTTAGCAATATTTTGACGTTTATCATCCCCTTTTCCTTTATGTGACTTAAACAAAATATCATCGAATTAGGCAATATTTTGCCGTTTTCCACGTTTTTGTGAATTTTCAGTCTATGGGTATTAATTCATATATATACGATAAAAATGATGCAAACACATAATTGATTAGATAATAACCTTAAATACTTCATTTTCAATCATCTATTTGTTTCTCGTTAAAATACTGAGTAAGATAATGAAAAGGGGAGAAGTTCGGTTTTTATTGCATATATCGACGTTTCAGCCGGATTAGAGCGGTTTTACGTGTACATCTTCCCTCGGTAATATAAACGGAAAATCAGGAACATATTACTTAATTCTAATGAAAACACATTGATTTTTAAATTTTTGTATTTGAAACAACATTGTCATATGTCTTTTCTTGGATCTAAATAATACGAAACCTCGCTCTATGATTTGAAGTTAAAATCCTCAAATATGGTTAAATAGTGACTTTTTTCACGTTTTTCATGTAGTTTGATACTACGTAAATATATTCATTTTTACCAATATTTCGATTCTATTTCATGTAGTACCACGATATGTGATTTGGCCTTCAAATCTCTGAATTTTGCATAATATTGAATTTTAAGCAAGTTTTCTTGCATTTTGTTTCGTACGAAAAATCATCGAATTTAGCAATATTTTGGCGTTCATCATCCCCTTTTCCTTTATGTGACTTAAACAAAATATCATCGAATTAGGCAATATTTTGCCGTTTCCACGTTTTTGTGAATTTTCAGTCTATGGGTATTAATTCATATATATACGATAAAAATTATGCAAACACATAATTGATTAGATAATAACCTTAAATACTTCATTTTCAATCAACTATTTGTTTCTCGTTAAAATACTGAGTAAGATATTGAAAAGGGGAGAAGTTCTGTTTTTATTGCATATATCGACGTTTCAGCCGGAATAGAGCGATTTTCGTGTACATCTTCCATCGGTAATATAAACGGAAAATCAGGAACATTTTAGTTAATACCAATGAAAACACATTGATTTTTATCATTTGTATTGGTAACAACACTGTCATGTCTTTTCTTGGATCTAAATAATACGAAACCTCGCTCTATGATTTGAAGTTAAAATCCTCAAATATGGTTAAATATTGACTTTTTTCACGTTTTTCATGTAGTTTGATACTACGTAAATATATTCATTTTTACCAATATTTCGATACTATTTCATGTAGTATCACGATATGTGATTTGGCCTTCAAATCTCAGAATTTCGCATAATATTGCATTTTAAGCAAGTTTTCTTGCCTTTTGTTTCGTACGAAAAATCATCGAATTTAGCAATATTTTGACGTTTATCATCCCCTTTTCCTTCATGTGACTTAAACAAAATATCATCGAATTAGGCAATATTTTGCCGTTTTCCACGTTTATGTGAATTTTCAGTCTATGGGTATTAATTCATATATATACGATAAAAATGATGCAAACACATAATTGATTAGATAATAACCTTAAATACTTCATTTTCAATCATCTATTTGTTTCTCGTTAAAATACTGAGTAAGATAATGAAAAGGGGAGAAGTTCGGTTTTTATTGCATATATCGACGTTTCAGCCGGATTAGAGCGGTTTTACGTGTATATCTTCCCTCGGTAATATAAACGGAAAATCAAGAACATTTTAGTTAATTCTAATGAAAACACATTGATTTTTATAATTTGTATTGGAAACAACATTGTCATATGTCTATTCTTGGATCTAAATAATACGAAACCTCGCTCTATGACTTGAAGTTAAAATCCTCAAATATGGTTAAATATTGACTTTTTTCACGTTTTTCATGTAGTTTGATACAACGTAAATATATTCATTTTTACCAATATTTCGATTCTATTTCATGTAGTATCACGATATGTGATTTGGCCTTCAAATCTCAGAATTTTGCATAATATTGCATTTTAAGCAAGTTTTCTTGCATTTTGTTTCGTACGAAAAATCATCGAATTTAGCAATATTTTGACGTTTATTATCCCATTTTCCTTTATGTGACTTTAACAAAATATCATCGAATTAGGCAATATTTTGCCGTTTTCTACGCTTTTGTGAATTTTCAGTCTACGGGTATTAATTCATTATATATACGATAAAAATGACGCAAACACATAATTGATTAGATAATAACCTTAAATACTTCATTTTCAATCATCTATTTGTTTCTCGTTAAAATACTGAGTAAGATATTGAAAAAGGGAGAAGTTCTGTTTTTATTGCATATATCGACGTTTCAGCCGGAATAGAGCGATTTTCGTGAACATCTTTCATCGGTAATATAAACAGTAAATCAGGAACATTTTAGTTAATATCAATGAAAACACATTGATTTTTATCATTTGTATTGGTAACAACACTGTCATATGTCTTTTCTTGGATCTAAATAATACGAAACCTCGCTCTATGATTTGAAGTTAAAATCCTCATATATCGGTAAATATTGACTTTTTTCATGTTTTTCATGTAGTTTGATATAACGTAAATATATTCATTTTTACCAATATTTCGATACTATTTCATGTAGTATCACGATATGTGATTTGGCCTTCAAATCTCAGAATTTCGCATAATATTGCATTTTAAGCAAGTTTTCTTGCCTTTTCTTTCGTACGAAAAATCATAATTTAGCAATATTTTGACGTTTATCATCCCCTTTTCCTTTATGTGACTTAAACAGAATATCATCGAATTAGGCAATATTTTGCCGTTTTCCACGTTTTTGTGAATTTTCAGTCTATGGGTAATAATTCATATATATACGATAAAAATGATGCAAACACATAATTGATTAGATAATAACCTTAAATACTTCATTTTCAATCATCTATTTGTTTCTCGTTAAAATACTGAGTAAGATAATAAAAAGGGGAGAAGTTCGGTTTTTATTGCATATATCGACGTTTCAGCTGGATTAGAGCGGTTTTACGTGTACATCTTCCCTCGGTAATATAAACGGAAAATCAGGAACATTTTAGTTAATTCTAATGAAAACACATTGATTTTTATAATTTGTATTGGAAACAACATTGTCATATGTCTTTTCTTGGATCTAAATAATATGAAACCTCGCTCAATGATTTGAAGTTAAAATCCTCAAATATGGTTAAATATTGACTTTTTTCACGTTTTTCATGTAGTTTGATACAACGTAAATATATTCATTTTTACCAATATTTCGATTCTATTTCATGTAGTATCACGATATGTGATTTGGCCTTCAAATCTCAGAATTTTGAATAATATTGCATTTTAAGCAAGTTTTCTTGCCTTTTGTTTCGTACGAAAAATCATCGAATTTAGCAATATTTTGACGTTTATCATCCCCTTTTCCTTCATGTGACTTAAACAAAATATCATCGAATTAGGCAATATTTTGCCGTTTTCCACGTTTATGTGAATTTTCAGTCTATGGGTATTAATTCATATATATACGATAAAAATGATGCAAACACATAATTGATTAGATAATAACCTTAAATACTTCATTTTCAATCATCTATTTGTTTCTCGTTAAAATACTGAGTAAGATAATGAAAAGGGGAGAAGTTCGGTTTTTATTGCATATATCGACGTTTCAGCCGGAATAGAGCGGTTTTACGTGTATATCTTCCCTCGGTAATATAAACGGAAAATCAAGAACATTTTAGTTAATTCTAATGAAAACACATTGATTTTTATAATTTGTATTGGAAACAACATTGTCATATGTCTATTCTTGGATCTAAATAATACGAAACCTCGCTCTATGACTTGAAGTTAAAATCCTCAAATATGGTTAAATATTGACTTTTTTCACGTTTTTCATGTAGTTTGATACAACGTAAATATATTCATTTTTACCAATATTTCGATTCTATTTCATGTAGTATCACGATATGTGATTTGGCCTTCAAATCTCAGAATTTTGCATAATATTGCATTTTAAGCAAGTTTTCTTGCATTTTGTTTCGTACGAAAAATCATCGAATTTAGCAATATTTTGACGTTTATTATCCCATTTTCCTTTATGTGACTTTAACAAAATATCATCGAATTAGGCAATATTTTGCCGTTTTCTACGCTTTTGTGAATTTTCAGTCTACGGGTATTAATTCATTATATATACGATAAAAATGACGCAAACAAATAATTGATTAGATAATAACCTTAAATACTTCATTTTCAATCATCTATTTGTTTCTCGTTAAAATACTGAGTAAGATATTGAAAAAGGGAGAAGTTCTGTTTTTATTGCATATATCGACGTTTCAGCCGGAATAGAGCGATTTTCGTGAACATCTTTCATCGGTAATATAAACAGTAAATCAGGAACATTTTAGTTAATATCAATGAAAACACATTGATTTTTATCATTTGTATTGGTAACAACACTGTCATATGTCTTTTCTTGGATCTAAATAATACGAAACCTCGCTCTATGATTTGAAGTTAAAATCCTCATATATGGGTAAATATTGACTTTTTTCATGTTTTTCATGTAGTTTGATATAACGTAAATATATTCATTTTTACCAATATTTCGATACTATTTCATGTAGTATCACGATATGTGATTTGGCCTTCAAATCTCAGAATTTCGCATAATATTGCATTTTAAGCAAGTTTTCTTGCCTTTTGTTTCGTACGAAAAATCATAATTTAGCAATATTTTGACGTTTATCATCCCCTTTTCCTTTATGTGACTTAAACAGAATATCATCGAATTAGGCAATATTTTGCCGTTTTCCACGTTTTTGTGAATTTTCAGTCTATGGGTAATAATTCATATATATACGATAAAAATGATGCAAACACATAATTGATTAGATAATAACCTTAAATACTTAATTTTCAATCATCTATTTGTTTCTCGTTAAAATACTGAGTAAGATAATGAAAAGGGGAGAAGTTCGGTTTTTATTGCATATATCGACGTTTCAGCCGGATTAGAGCGGTTTTACGTGTATATCTTCCCTCGGTAATATAAACGGAAAATCAAGAACATTTTAGTTAATTCTAATGAAAACACATTGATTTTTATAATTTGTATTGGAAACAACATTGTCATATGTCTATTCTTGGATCTAAATAATACGAAACCTCGCTCTATGATTTGAAGTTAAAATCCTCAAATATGGTTAAATATTGACTTTTTTCACGTTTTTCATGTAGTTTGATACAACGTAAATATATTCATTTTTACCAATATTTCGATTCTATTTCATGTAGTATCACGATATGTGATTTGGCCTTCAAATCTCAGAATTTTGCATAATATTGCATTTTAAGCAAGTTTTCTTGCATTTTGTTTCGTACGAAAAATCATCGAATTTAGCAATATTTTGACGTTTATTATCCCTTTTCCTTTATGTGACTTTAACAAAATATCATCGAATTAGGCAATATTTTGCCGTTTTCTACGCTTTTGTGAATTTTCAGTCTATGGGTATTAATTCATTATATATACGATAAAAATGACGCAAACACATAATTGATTAGATAATAACCTTAAATACTTCATTTTCAATCATCTATTTGTTTCTCGTTAAAATACTGAGTAAGATATTGAAAAAGGGAGAAGTTCTGTTTTTATTGCATATATCGACGTTTCAGCCGGAATAGAGCGATTTTCGTGTACATCTTTCATCGGTAATATAAACAGTAAATCAGGAACATTTTAGTTAATATCAATGAAAACACATTGATTTTTATCATTTGTATTGGTAACAACACTGTCATATGTCTTTTCTTGGATCTAAATAATACGAAACCTCGCTCTATGATTTGAAGTTAAAATCCTCATATATGGTTAAATATTGACTTTTTTCATGTTTTTCATGTAGTTTGATATAACGTAAATATATTCATTTTTACCAATATTTCGATACTATTTCATGTAGTATCACGATATGTGATTTGGCCTTCAAATCTCAGAATTTCGCATAATATTGCATTTTAAGCAAGTTTTCTTGCCTTTTGTTTCGTACGAAAAATCATCGAATTTAGCAATATTTTGACGTTTATCATCCCCTTTTCCTTCATGTGACTTAAACAAAATATCATCGAATTAGGCAATATTTTGCCGTTTTCCACGTTTATGTGAATTTTCAGTCTATGGGTATTAATTCATATATATACGATAAAAATGATGCAAACACATAATTGATTAGATAATAACCTTAAATACTTCATTTTCAATCATCTATTTGTTTCTCGTTAAAATACTGAGTAAGATAATGAAATGGGGAGAAGTTCGGTTTTTATTGCATATATCGACGTTTCAGCCGGATTAGAGCGGTTTTACGTGTATATCTTCCCTCGGTAATATAAACGGAAAATCAGGAACTTTTTAGTTAATTCTAATGAAAACACATTGATTTTTATAATTTGTATTGGAAACAACATTGTCATATGTCTTTTCTTGGATCTAAATAATACGAAACCTCGCTCTATGATTTGAAGTTAAAATCCTCAAATATGGTTAAATAGTGACTTTTTTCACGTTTTTCATGTAGTTTGATACTACGTAAATATATTCATTTTTACCAATATTTCGATTCTATTTCATGTAGTATCACGACATGTGATTTGGCCTTCAAATCTCAGAATTTCGCATAATATTGCATTTTAAGCAAGTTTTCTTGCCTTTTGTTTCGTACGAAAAATCATCGAATTTAGCAATATTTTGACGTTTATCATCCCCTTTTCCTTTATTTGATTTAAACAAAATATCATCGAATTAGGCAATATTTTTCGGTTTTTCCACGTTTTTGTGAATTTTCACTCTATGGGTATTATTTCATATATATACCATAAAAATTATGCAAACACATAATTGATTAGATAATAACCTTAAATACTTCATTTTCAATCATCTATTTGTTTCTCGTAAAATACTGAGTAAGATATTGAAAAGGGGAGAAGTTCGGTTTTTATTGCATATATCGACGTTTCAGCCGGATTAGAGCGGTTTTACGTGTACATCTTCCCTCGGTAATATAAACGGAAAATCAGGAACATTTTAGTTAATTCTAATGAAAACACATTCATTTTTATTATTTGTATTGGAAACAACATTGTCATATGTCTTTTCTTGGATCTAAATAATACGAAACCTCGCTCTATGATTTGAAGTTAAAATCCTCATATATGGTTAAATATTGACTTTTTTCACGTTTTTCATGTAATTTGATATAACGTAAATATATTCATTTTTTCCAATATTTCGATACTATTTCATGTAGTATCACGATATGTGATTTGACCTTCAAATCTCAGAATTTCGCATAATATTGCATTTTAAGCAAGTTTTCTTGCCTTTTGTTTCGTACGAAAAATCATCGAATTTAGCAATATTTTGACGTTTATCATCCCCTTTTCCTTTATGTGACTTAAACAAAATATCATCGAATTAGGCAATATTTTGCCGTTTTCCACGTTTTTGTGAATTTTCAGTCTATGGGTATTAATTCATATATATATGATAAAAATGATGCAAACACATAATTGATTAGATAATAACCTTAAATACTTCATTTTCAATCATCTAATTGTTTCTCGTTAAAATACTGAGTAAGATAATGAAAAGGGGAGAAGTTCGGTTTTTATTGCATATATCGACGTTTCAGCCGGATTAGAGCGGTTTTACGTGTACATCTTCCCTCGGTAATATAAACGGAAAATCAGGAACATTTTAGTTAATACCAATGAAAACACATTGATTTTTATCATTTGTATTGGTAACAACACTGTCATATGTCTTTTCTTGGATCTAAATAATACGAAACCTCGCTCTATGATTTGAAGTTAAAATCCTCAAATATGGTTAAATAGTGACTTTTTTCACGTTTTTCATGTAGTTTGATACTACGTAAATATATTCATTTTACCAATATTTCGATTCTATTTCATGTAGTACCACGATATGTGATTTGGCCTTCAAATCTCAGAATTTTGCATAATATTGAATTTTAAGCAAGTTTTCTTGCATTTTGTTTCGTACGAAAAATCATCGAATTTAGCAATATTTTGACGTTCATCATCCCCTTTTCCTTTATGTGACTTAAACAAAATATCATCGAATTAGGCAATATTTTGCCGTTTTCCAAGTTTTTGTGAATTTTCAGTCTATGGGTATTAATTCATATATATACGATAAAAATGATGCAAACACATAATTGATTAGATAATAACCTTAAATACTTCATTTTCAATCAACTATTTGTTTCTCGTTAAAATACTGAGTAAGATATTGAAAAGGGGAGAAGTTCTGTTTTTATTGCATATATCGACGTTTCAGCCGGAATAGAGCGATTTTCGTGTACATCTTCCATCGGTAATATAAACGGAAAATCAGGAACATTTTAGTTAATACCAATGAAAACACATTGATTTTTATCATTTGTATTGGTAACAACACTGTCATGTCTTTTCTTGGATCTAAATAATACGAAACCTCGCTCTATGATTTGAAGATAAAATCCTCATATATGGTTAAATATTGACTTTTTTCACGTTTTTCATGTAGTTTGATATAACGTAAATATATTCATTTTTACCAATATTTCGATACTATTTCATGTAGTATCACGATATGTGATTTGGCCTTCAAATCTCAGAATTTCGCATAATATTGCATTTTAAGCAAGTTTTCTTGCATTTTGTTTCGTACGAAAAATCATCGAATTTAGCAATATTTTGACGTTTATCATCCCCTTTTCGTTTATGTGACTTAAACAAAATATCATCGAATTAGGCAATATTTTGCCGTTTTCCACGTTTTTGTGAATTTTCAGTCTATGGGTATTAATTCATATATATACGATAAAAATGATGCAAACACATAATTGATTAGATAATATCCTTAAATACTTCATTTTCAATCATCTATTTGTTTCTCGTTAAAATACTGAGTAAGATAATAAAAAGGGGAGGAGTTCGGTTTTTATTGCATATATCGACGTTTCAGCCGGATTAGAGCGGTTTTACGTGTACATCTTCCCTCTGTAATATAAACGGAAAATGAAGAACATTTTAGTTAATTCTAATGAAAACACATTGATTTTTATAATTTGTATTGGAAACAACATTGTCATATGTCTATTCTTGGATCTAAATAATACGAAACCTCGCTCTATGATTTGAAGTTAAAATCCTCAAATATGGTTAAATATTGACTTTTTTCACGTTTTTCATGTAGTTTGATACTACGTAAATATATTTATATTTACCAATATTTCGATAGTATTTCATGTAGTATCACGATATGTGATTTGGCCTTCAAATCTCAGAATTTCGCATAATATTGCATTTTAAGCAAGTTTTCTTGCCTTTTGTTTCGTACGAAAAATCATCGAATTTAGCAATATTTTGACGTTTATCATCCCCTTTTCCTTCATGTGACTTAAACAAAATATCATCGAATTAGGCAATATTTTGCCGTTTTCCACGTTTATGTGAATTTTCAGTCTATGGGTATTAATTCATATATATACGATAAAAATGATGCAAACACATAATTGATTAGATAATAACCTTAAATACTTCATTTTCAATCATCTATTTGTTTCTCGTTAAAATACTGAGTAAGATAATGAAAAGGGGAGAAGTTCGGTTTTTATTGCATATATCGACGTTTCAGCCGGATTAGAGCGGTTTTACGTGTATATCTTCCCTCGGTAATATAAACGGAAAATCAAGAACATTTTAGTTAATTCTAATGAAAACACATTGATTTTTATAATTTGTATTGGAAACAACATTGTCATATGTCTATTCTTGGATCTAAATAATACGAAACCTCGCTCTATGATTTGAAGTTAAAATCCTCAAATATGGTTAAATATTGACTTTTTTCACGTTTTTCATGTAGTTTGATACAACGTAAATATATTCATTTTTACCAATATTTCGATTCTATTTCATGTAGTATCACGATATGTGATTTGCCCTTCAAATCTCAGAATTTTGCATAATATTGCATTTTAAGCAAGTTTTCTTGCATTTTGTTTCGTACGAAAAATCATCGAATTTAGCAATATTTTGACGTTTATTATCCCATTTTCCTTTATGTGACTTAAACAAAATATCATCGAATTAGGCAATATTTTGCCGTTTTCTACGCTTTTGTGAATTTTCAGTCTATGGGTATTAATTCATTATATATACGATAAAAATTATGCAAACACATAATTGATTAGATAATAACCTTAAATACTTCATTTTCAATCATCTATTTGTTTCTCGTTAAAATACTGAGTAAGATATTGAAAAAGGGAGAAGTTCTGTTTTTATTGCATATATCGACGTTTCAGCCGGAATAGAGCGATTTTCGTGTACATCTTCCATCGGTAATATAAACGGAAAATCAGGAACATTTTAGTTAATACCAATGAAAACACATTGATTTTTATCATTTGTATTGGTAACAACACTGTCATATGTCTTTTCTTGGATCTAAATAATACGAAACCTCGCTCTATGATTTGAAGTTAAAATCCTCATATATGGTTAAATATTGAATTTTTTCACGTTTTTCATGTAGTTTGATATAACGTAAATATATTCATTTTTACCAATATTTCGATACTATTTCATGTAGTATAACGATATGTGATTTGGCCTTCAAATCTCAGAATTTCGCATAATATTGCATTTTAAGCAAGTTTTCTTGCCTTTTGTTTCGTACGAAAAATCATCGAATTTAGCAATATTTTGACGTTTATCATCCCCTTTTCCTTTATGTGACTTAAACAAAATATCATCGAATTAGGCAATATTTTGCCGTTTTCCACGTTTTTGTGAATTTTCAGTCTATGGGTATTAATTCATATATATACGATAAAAATGATGCAAACACATAATTGATTAGATAATAACCTTAAATACTTCATTTTCAATCATCTATTTGTTTCTCGTTAAAATACTGAGTAAGATAATGAAAAGGGGAGAAGTTCGGTTTTTATTGCATATATCGACGTTTCAGCCGGATTAGAGCGGTTTTACGTGTACATCTTCCCTCGGTAATATAAACGGAAAATCAGGAACATATTAGTTAATTCTAATGAAAACACATTGATTTTTAAATTTTTGTATTGGAAACAACATTGTCATATGTCTTTTCTTGGATCTAAATAATACGAAACCTCGCTCTATGATTTGAAGTTAAAATCCTCAAATATGGTTAAATAGTGACTTTTTTCACGTTTTTCATGTAGTTTGATACTACGTAAATATATTCATTTTTACCAATATTTCGATTCTATTTCATGTAGTACCACGATATGTGATTTGGCCTTCAAATCTCAGAATTTTGCATAATATTGAATTTTAAGCAAGTTTTCTTGCATTTTGTTTCGTACGAAAAATCATCGAATTTAGCAATATTTTGACGTTCATCATCCCCTTTTCCTTTATGTGACTTAAACAAAATATCATCGAATTAGGCAATATTTTGCCGTTTTCCACGTTTTTGTGAATTTTCAGTCTATGGGTATTAATTCATATATATACGATAAAAATTATGCAAACACATAATTGATTAGATAATAACCTTAAATACTTCAATTTCAATCAACTATTTGTTTCTCGTTAAAATACTGAGTAAGATATTGAAAAGGGGAGAAGTTCTGTTTTTATTGCATATATCGACGTTTCAGCCGGAATAGAGCGATTTTCGTGTACATCTTCCATCGGAAATATAAACGGAAAATCAGGAACATTTTAGTTAATACCAATGAAAACACATTGATTTTTATCATTTGTATTGGTAACAACACTGTCATATGTCTTTTCTTGGATCTAAATAATGCGAAACCTCGCTCTATGATTTGAAGTTAAAATCCTCAAATATGGTTAATTAGTGACTTTTTTCACGTTTTTCATGTAGTTTGATATAACGTAAATATATTCATTTTTACCAATATTTCGATACTATTTCATGTAGTATCACGATATGTGATTTGGCCTTCAAATCTCAGAATTTCGCATAATATTGCATTTTAAGCAAGTTTTCTTGCCTTTTGTTTCGTACGAAAAATCATCGAATTTAACAATATTTTGACGTTTATCATCCCCTTTTTCTTTATGTGACTTAAACAAAATATCATCGAATTAGGCAATATTTTGCCGTTTTCCACGTTTTTGTGAATTTTCAGTCTATGGGTATTAATTCATATATATACGATAAAAATGATGCAAACACATAATTGATTAGATAATAACCTTAAATACTTCATTTTCAATCATCTATTTGTTTCTCGTTAAAATACTGAGTAAGATAATAAAAAGGGGAGAAGTTCGGTTTTTATTGCATATATCGACGTTTCAGCCGGATTAGAGCGGTTTTACGTGTACATCTTCCCTCGGTAATATAAACGGAAAATCAGGAACATTTTAGTTAATTCTAATGAAAACACATTGATTTTTTAAATTTTTGTTTTGGAAACAACATTGTCATATGTCTTTTCTTGGATCTAAATAATACGAAACCTCGCTCTATGATTTGAAGTTAAAATCCTCAAATATGGTTAAATATTGACTTTTTTCACGTTTTTCATGTAGTTTGATACAACGTAAATATATTCATTTTTACCAATATTTCGATTCTATTTCATGTAGTATCACGATATGTGATTTGCCCTTCAAATCTCAGAATTTTGCATAATATTGCATTTTAAGCAAGTTTTCTTGCATTTTGTTTCGTACGAAAAATCATCGAATTTAGCAATATTTTGACGTTTATTATCCCATTTTCCTTTATGTGACTTAAACAAAATAACATCGAATTAGGCAATATTTTGCCGTTTTCTACGCTTTTGTGAATTTTCAGTCTATGGGTATTAATTCATTATATATACGATAAAAATTATGCAAACACATAATTGATTAGATAATAACCTTAAATACTTCATTTTCAATCATCTATTTGTTTCTCGTTAAAATACTGAGTAAGATATTGAAAAAGGGAGAAGTTCTGTTTTTATTGCATATATCGACGTTTCAGCCGGAATAGAGCGATTTTCGTGTACATCTTCCATCGGTAATATAAACGGAAAATCAGGAACATTTTAGTTAATACCAATGAAAACACATTGATTTTTATCATTTGTATTGGTAACAACACTGTCATATGTCTTTTCTTGGATCTAAATAATACGAAACCTCGCTCTATGATTTGAAGTTAAAATCCTCATATATGGTTAAATATTGAATTTTTTCACGTTTTTCATGTAGTTTGATATAACGTAAATATATTAATTTTTACCAATATTTCGATACTATTTCATGTAGTATAACGATATGTGATTTGGCCTTCAAATCTCAGAATTTCGCATAATATTGCATTTTAAGCAAGTTTTCGTGCCTTTTGTTTCGTACGAAAAATCATCGAATTTAGCAATATTTTGACGTTTATTATCCCATTTTCCTTTATGTGACTTAAACAAAATAACATCGAATTAGGCAATATTTTGCCGTTTTCTACGCTTTTGTGAATTTTCAGTCTACGGGTATTAATTCATTATATATACGATAAAAATGACGCAAACAAATAATTGATTAGATAATAACCTTAAATACTTCATTTTCAATCATCTATTTGTTTCTCGTTAAAATACTGAGTAAGATATTGAAAAAGGGAGAAGTTCTGTTTTTATTGCATATATCGACGTTTCAGCCGGAATAGAGCGATTTTCGTGAACATCTTTCATCGGTAATATAAACAGTAAATCAGGAACATTTTAGTTAATATCAATGAAAACACATTGATTTTTATCATTTGTATTGGTAACAACACTGTCATATGTCTTTTCTTGGATCTAAATAATACGAAACCTCGCTCTATGATTTGAAGTTAAAATCCTCATATATGGGTAAATATTGACTTTTTTCATGTTTTTCATGTAGTTTGATACTAACGTAAATATATTCATTTTTACCAATATTTCGATACTATTTCATGTAGTATCACGATATGTGATTTGGCCTTCAAATCTCAGAATTTCGCATAATATTGCATTTTAAGCAAGTTTTCTTGCCTTTTGTTTCGTACGAAAAATCATAATTTAGCAATATTTTGACGTTTATCATCCCCTTTTCCTTTATGTGACTTAAACAGAATATCATCGAATTAGGCAATATTTTGCCGTTTTCCACGTTTTTGTGAATTTTCAGTCTATGGGTAATAATTCATATATATACGATAAAAATGATGCAAACACATAATTGATTAGATAATAACCTTAAATACTTAATTTTCAATCATCTATTTGTTTCTCGTTAAAATACTGAGTAAGATAATGAAAAGGGGAGAAGTTCGGTTTTTATTGCATATATCGACGTTTCAGCCGGATTAGAGCGGTTTTACGTGTATATCTTCCCTCGGTAATATAAACGGAAAATCAAGAACATTTTAGTTAATTCTAATGAAAACACATTGATTTTTATAATTTGTATTGGTAACAACACTTGTCATATGTCTATTCTTGGATCTAAATAATACGAAACCTCGCTCTATGATTTGAAGTTAAAATCCTCAATATATGGTTAAATATTGACTTTTTTCACGTTTTTCATGTAGTTTGATACAACGTAAATATATTCATTTTTACCAATATTTCGATTCTATTTCATGTAGTATCACGATATGTGATTTGGCCTTCAAATCTCAGAATTTCGCATAATATTGCATTTTAAGCAAGTTTTCTTGCATTTTGTTTCGTACGAAAAATCATCGAATTTAGCAATATTTTGACGTTTATTATCCCTTTTCCTTTATGTGACTTAACAAAATATCATCGAATTAGGCAATATTTTGCCGTTTTC
Organism: Procambarus clarkii; assembly: GCF_040958095.1. Classification (NCBI taxonomy): domain Eukaryota; kingdom Metazoa; phylum Arthropoda; class Malacostraca; order Decapoda; family Cambaridae; genus Procambarus; species Procambarus clarkii. The sequence continues at coordinate 1,486,550 of NC_091227.1, read as the reverse complement.
TACGCTTTTTGTGAATTTTCAGTCTATGGGTATTAATTCATTATATATACGATAAAAATGACTGCAAACACATAATTGATTAGATAATAATCCTTAAATACTTCATTTTCAATCATCTATTTGTTTCTCGTTAAAATACTGAGTAAGATATTGAAAAAGGGGAGAAGTTCTGTTTTTATTGCATATATCGACGTTTCAGCCGGAATAGAGCGATTTTACGTGTACATCTTCATCTGTAATATAAACAGTAAATCAGGAACATTTTAGTTAATATCTAATGAAAACACATTGATTTTTATCATTTGTATTGGTAACAACACTGTCATATGTCTATTCTTGGATCTAAATAATACGAAACCTCGCTCTATGATTTGAAGTTAAAATCCTCATATATGGTTAAATATTGACTTTTTTCATGTTTTTCATGTAGTTTGATACTACGTAAATATATTCATATTTACCAATATTTCGATACTATTTCATGTAGTATCACGATATGTGATTTGGCCTTCAAATCTCAGAATTTCGCATAATATTGCATTTTAAGCAAGTTTTCTTGCCTTTTGTTTCGTACGAAAAATCATCGAATTTAGCAATATTTTGACGTTTATCATCCCCTTTTCCTTCATGTGACTTAAACAAAATATCATCGAATTAGGCAATATTTTGCCGTTTTCCACGTTTATGTGAATTTTCAGTCTATGGGTATTAATTCATATATATACGATAAAAATGATGCAAACACATAATTGATTAGATAATAACCTTAAATACTTCATTTTCAATCATCTATTTGTTTCTCGTTAAAATACTGAGTAAGATAATGAAATGGGGAGAAGTTCGGTTTTTATTGCATATATCGACGTTTCAGCCGGATTAGAGCGGTTTTACGTGTATATCTTCCCTCGGTAATATAAACGGAAAATCAAGAACATTTTAGTTAATTCTAATGAAAACACATTGATTTTTATAATTTGTATTGGAAACAACATTGTCATATGTCTATTCTTGGATCTAAATAATACGAAACCTCGCTCTATGATTTGAAGTTAAAATCCTCAAATATGGTTAAATATTGACTTTTTTCACGTTTTTCATGTAGTTTGATACTACGTAAATATATTCATTTTTACCAATATTTCGATTACTATTTCATGTAGTATCACGATATGTGATTTGCCCTTCAAATCTCAGAATTTTCGCATAATATTGCATTTTAAGCAAGTTTTCTTGCATTTTGTTTCGTACGAAAAATCATCGAATTTAGCAATATTTTGACGTTTATTATCCCATTTTCCTTTATGTGACTTAAACAAAATATCATCGAATTAGGCAATATTTTGCCGTTTTCTACGCTTTCTGTGAATTTTCAGTCTATGGGTATTAATTCATTATATATACGATAAAAATTATGCAAACACATAATTGATTAGATAATAACCTTAAATACTTCATTTTCAATCAATCTATTTGTTTCTCGTTAAAATACTGAGTAAGATATTGAAAAGGGAGAAGTTCTGTTTTTATTGCATATATCGACGTTTCAGCCGGAATAGAGCGATTTTACGTGTACATCTTCCATCGGTAATATAAACGGAAAATCAGGAACATTTTAGTTAATTACCAATGAAAACACATTGATTTTTATCATTTGTATTGGTAACAACACTTGTCATATGTCTTTTCTTGGATCTAAATAATACGAAACCTCGCTCTATGATTTGAAGTTAAAATCCTCATATATGGTTAAATAGTGAATTTTTTCACGTTTTTCATGTAGTTTGATACTAACGTAAATATATTCATTTTTACCAATATTTCGATACTATTTCATGTAGTATAACGATATGTGATTTGGCCTTCAAATCTCAGAATTTCGCATAATATTGCATTTTAAGCAAGTTTTCTTGCCTTTTGTTTCGTACGAAAAATCATCGAATTTAGCAATATTTTGACGTTTATCATCCCCTTTTCCTTTATGTGACTTAAACAAAATATCATCGAATTAGGCAATATTTTGCCGTTTTCCACGTTTTTGTGAATTTTCAGTCTATGGGTATTAATTCATATATATACGATAAAAATGATGCAAACACATAATTGATTAGATAATAACCTTAAATACTTCATTTTCAATCATCTATTTGTTTCTCGTTAAAATACTGAGTAAGATAATGAAAAGGGGAGAAGTTCGGTTTTTATTGCATATATCGACGTTTCAGCCGGATTAGAGCGGTTTTACGTGTACATCTTCCCTCGGTAATATAAACGGAAAATCAGGAACATATTAGTTAATTCTAATGAAAACACATTGATTTTTAATTTTTGTATTGGAAACAACATTGTCATATGTCTTTTCTTGGATCTAAATAATACGAAACCTCGCTCTATGATTTGAAGTTAAAATCCTCAAATATGGTTAAATAGTGACTTTTTTCACGTTTTTCATGTAGTTTGATACTACGTAAATATATTCATTTTTACCAATATTTCGATTCTATTTCATGTAGTACCACGATATGTGATTTGGCCTTCAAATCTCAGAATTTTGCATAATATTGAATTTTAAGCAAGTTTTCTTGCATTTTGTTTCGTACGAAAAATCATCGAATTTAGCAATATTTTGACGTTCATCATCCCCTTTTCCTTTATGTGACTTAAACAAAATATCATCGAATTAGGCAATATTTTGCCGTTTTCCACGTTTTTGTGAATTTTCAGTCTATGGGTATTAATTCATATATATACGATAAAAATTATGCAAACACATAATTGATTAGATAATAACCTTAAATACTTCAATTTCAATCAACTATTTGTTTCTCGTTAAAATACTGAGTAAGATATTGAAAAGGGGAGAAGTTCTGTTTTTATTGCATATATCGACGTTTCAGCCGGAATAGAGCGATTTTCGTGTACATCTTCCATCGGAAATATAAACGGAAAATCAGGAACATTTTAGTTAATACCAATGAAAACACATTGATTTTTATCATTTGTATTGGTAACAACACTGTCATATGTCTTTTCTTGGATCTAAATAATGCGAAACCTCGCTCTATGATTTGAAGTTAAAATCCTCAAATATGGTTAATTAGTGACTTTTTTCACGTTTTTCATGTAGTTTGATATAACGTAAATATATTCATTTTTACCAATATTTCGATACTATTTCATGTAGTATCACGATATGTGATTTGGCCTTCAAATCTCAGAATTTCGCATAATATTGCATTTTAAGCAAGTTTTCTTGCCTTTTGTTTCGTACGAAAAATCATCGAATTTAACAATATTTTGACGTTTATCATCCCCTTTTTCTTTATGTGACTTAAACAAAATATCATCGAATTAGGCAATATTTTGCCGTTTTCCACGTTTTTGTGAATTTTCAGTCTATGGGTATTAATTCATATATATACGATAAAAATGATGCAAACACATAATTGATTAGATAATAACCTTAAATACTTCATTTTCAATCATCTATTTGTTTCTCGTTAAAATACTGAGTAAGATAATAAAAAGGGGAGAAGTTCGGTTTTTATTGCATATATCGACGTTTCAGCCGGATTAGAGCGGTTTTACGTGTACATCTTCCCTCGGTAATATAAACGGAAAATCAGGAACATTTTAGTTAATTCTAATGAAAACACATTGATTTTTTAAATTTTGTTTTGGAAACAACATTGTCATATGTCTTTTCTTGGATCTAAATAATACGAAACCTCGCTCTATGATTTGAAGTTAAAATCCTCAAATATGGTTAAATATTGACTTTTTTCACGTTTTTCATGTAGTTTGATACAACGTAAATATATTCATTTTTACCAATATTTCGATTCTATTTCATGTAGTATCACGATATGTGATTTGCCCTTCAAATCTCAGAATTTTGCATAATATTGCATTTTAAGCAAGTTTTCTTGCATTTTGTTTCGTACGAAAAATCATCGAATTTAGCAATATTTTGACGTTTATTATCCCATTTTCCTTTATGTGACTTAAACAAAATAACATCGAATTAGGCAATATTTTGCCGTTTTCTACGCTTTTGTGAATTTTCAGTCTATGGGTATTAATTCATTATATATACGATAAAAATTATGCAAACACATAATTGATTAGATAATAACCTTAAATACTTCATTTTCAATCATCTATTTGTTTCTCGTTAAAATACTGAGTAAGATATTGAAAAAGGGAGAAGTTCTGTTTTTATTGCATATATCGACGTTTCAGCCGGAATAGAGCGATTTTCGTGTACATCTTCCATCGGTAATATAAACGGAAAATCAGGAACATTTTAGTTAATACCAATGAAAACACATTGATTTTTATCATTTGTATTGGTAACAACACTGTCATATGTCTTTTCTTGGATCTAAATAATACGAAACCTCGCTCTATGATTTGAAGTTAAAATCCTCATATATGGTTAAATATTGAATTTTTTCACGTTTTTCATGTAGTTTGATATAACGTAAATATATTAATTTTTACCAATATTTCGATACTATTTCATGTAGTATAACGATATGTGATTTGGCCTTCAAATCTCAGAATTTCGCATAATATTGCATTTTAAGCAAGTTTTCGTGCCTTTTGTTTCGTACGAAAAATCATCGAATTTAGCAATATTTTGACGTTTATTATCCCATTTTCCTTTATGTGACTTAAACAAAATAACATCGAATTAGGCAATATTTTGCCGTTTTCTACGCTTTTGTGAATTTTCAGTCTACGGGTATTAATTCATTATATATACGATAAAAATGACGCAAACAAATAATTGATTAGATAATAACCTTAAATACTTCATTTTCAATCATCTATTTGTTTCTCGTTAAAATACTGAGTAAGATATTGAAAAAGGGAGAAGTTCTGTTTTTATTGCATATATCGACGTTTCAGCCGGAATAGAGCGATTTTCGTGAACATCTTTCATCGGTAATATAAACAGTAAATCAGGAACATTTTAGTTAATATCAATGAAAACACATTGATTTTTATCATTTGTATTGGTAACAACACTGTCATATGTCTTTTCTTGGATCTAAATAATACGAAACCTCGCTCTATGATTTGAAGTTAAAATCCTCATATATGGGTAAATATTGACTTTTTTCATGTTTTTCATGTAGTTTGATATAACGTAAATATATTCATTTTTACCAATATTTCGATACTATTTCATGTAGTATCACGATATGTGATTTGGCCTTCAAATCTCAGAATTTCGCATAATATTGCATTTTAAGCAAGTTTTCTTGCCTTTTGTTTCGTACGAAAAATCATAATTTAGCAATATTTTGACGTTTATCATCCCCTTTTCCTTTATGTGACTTAAACAGAATATCATCGAATTAGGCAATATTTTGCCGTTTTCCACGTTTTTGTGAATTTTCAGTCTATGGGTAATAATTCATATATATACGATAAAAATGATGCAAACACATAATTGATTAGATAATAACCTTAAATACTTAATTTTCAATCATCTATTTGTTTCTCGTTAAAATACTGAGTAAGATAATGAAAAGGGGAGAAGTTCGGTTTTTATTGCATATATCGACGTTTCAGCCGGATTAGAGCGGTTTTACGTGTATATCTTCCCTCGGTAATATAAACGGAAAATCAAGAACATTTTAGTTAATTCTAATGAAAACACATTGATTTTTATAATTTGTATTGGAAACAACATTGTCATATGTCTATTCTTGGATCTAAATAATACGAAACCTCGCTCTATGATTTGAAGTTAAAATCCTCAAATATGGTTAAATATTGACTTTTTTCACGTTTTTCATGTAGTTTGATACAACGTAAATATATTCATTTTTACCAATATTTCGATTCTATTTCATGTAGTATCACGATATGTGATTTGGCCTTCAAATCTCAGAATTTTGCATAATATTGCATTTTAAGCAAGTTTTCTTGCATTTTGTTTCGTACGAAAAATCATCGAATTTAGCAATATTTTGACGTTTATTATCCCTTTTCCTTTATGTGACTTTAACAAAATATCATCGAATTAGGCAATATTTTGCCGTTTTCTACGCTTTTGTGAATTTTCAGTCTATGGGTATTAATTCATTATATATACGATAAAAATGACGCAAACACATAATTGATTAGATAATAACCTTAAATACTTCATTTTCAATCATCTATTTGTTTCTCGTTAAAATACTGAGTAAGATATTGAAAAAGGGAGAAGTTCTGTTTTTATTGCATATATCGACGTTTCAGCCGGAATAGAGCGATTTTCGTGTACATCTTTCATCGGTAATATAAACAGTAAATCAGGAACATTTTAGTTAATATCAATGAAAACACATTGATTTTTATCATTTGTATTGGTAACAACACTGTCATATGTCTTTTCTTGGATCTAAATAATACGAAACCTCGCTCTATGATTTGAAGTTAAAATCCTCATATATGGTTAAATATTGACTTTTTTCATGTTTTTCATGTAGTTTGATATAACGTAAATATATTCATTTTTACCAATATTTCGATACTATTTCATGTAGTATCACGATATGTGATTTGGCCTTCAAATCTCAGAATTTCGCATAATATTGCATTTTAAGCAAGTTTTCTTGCCTTTTGTTTCGTACGAAAAATCATCGAATTTAGCAATATTTTGACGTTTATCATCCCCTTTTCCTTCATGTGACTTAAACAAAATATCATCGAATTAGGCAATATTTTGCCGTTTTCCACGTTTATGTGAATTTTCAGTCTATGGGTATTAATTCATATATATACGATAAAAATGATGCAAACACATAATTGATTAGATAATAACCTTAAATACTTCATTTTCAATCATCTATTTGTTTCTCGTTAAAATACTGAGTAAGATAATGAAATGGGGAGAAGTTCGGTTTTTATTGCATATATCGACGTTTCAGCCGGATTAGAGCGGTTTTACGTGTATATCTTCCCTCGGTAATATAAACGGAAAATCAAGAACATTTTAGTTAATTCTAATGAAAACACATTGATTTTTATAATTTGTATTGGAAACAACATTGTCATATGTCTATTCTTGGATCTAAATAATACGAAACCTCGCTCTATGATTTGAAGTTAAAATCCTCAAATATGGTTAAATATTTACTTTTTTCACGTTTTTCATGTAGTTTGATATTATGTAAATATATTCATTTTTACCAATATTTCGATACTATTTCATGTAGTATCACGATATGTGATTTGGCCTTCAAATCTCAGAATTTCGCATAATATTGCATTTTAAGCAAGTTTTCTTGCCTTTTGTTTCGTACGAAAAATCATCGAATTTAGCAATATTTTGACGTTGATCATCCCCTTTTCCTTTATGTGACTTAAACAAAATATCATCGAATAAGGCAATATTTTGCCGTTTTCCACGTTTCTGTGAATTTTCAGTCTATGGGTATTAATTCATATATATACGATAAAAATTATGCAAACACATAATTGATTAGATAATAACCTTAAATACTTCATTTTCAATCAACTATTTGTTTCTCGTTAAAATACTGAGTAAGATATTGAAAAGGGGAGAAGTTCTGTTTTTATTGCATATATCGACGTTTCAGCCGGATTAGAGCGGTTTTACGTGTACATCTTCCCTCGGTAATATAAACGGAAAATCAGGAACTTTTTAGTTAATTCTAATGAAAACACATTGATTTTTATAATTTGTATTGGAAACAACATTGTCATATGTCTTTTCTTGGATCTAAATAATACGAAACCTCGCTCTATGATTTGAAGTTAAAATCCTCAAATATGGTTAAATAGTGACTTTTTTCACGTTTTTCATGTAGTTTGATACTACGTAAATATATTCATTTTTACCAATATTTCGATTCTATTTCATGTAGTATCACGACATGTGATTTGGCCTTCAAATCTCAGAATTTCGCATAATATTGCATTTTAAGCAAGTTTTCTTGCCTTTTGTTTCGTACGAAAAATCATCGAATTTAGCAATATTTTGACGTTTATCATCCCCTTTTCCTTTATTTGATTTAAACAAAATATCATCGAATTAGGCAATATTTTTCGGTTTTTCCACGTTTTTGTGAATTTTCACTCTATGGGTATTATTTCATATATATACCATAAAAATTATGCAAACACATAATTGATTAGATAATAACCTTAAATACTTCATTTTCAATCATCTATTTGTTTCTCGTAAAATACTGAGTAAGATATTGAAAAGGGGAGAAGTTCGGTTTTTATTGCATATATCGACGTTTCAGCCGGATTAGAGCGGTTTTACGTGTACATCTTCCCTCGGTAATATAAACGGAAAATCAGGAACATTTTAGTTAATTCTAATGAAAACACATTCATTTTTATTATTTGTATTGGAAACAACATTGTCATATGTCTTTTCTTGGATCTAAATAATACGAAACCTCGCTCTATGATTTGAAGTTAAAATCCTCATATATGGTTAAATATTGACTTTTTTCACGTTTTTCATGTAATTTGATATAACGTAAATATATTCATTTTTTCCAATATTTCGATACTATTTCATGTAGTATCACGATATGTGATTTGACCTTCAAATCTCAGAATTTCGCATAATATTGCATTTTAAGCAAGTTTTCTTGCCTTTTGTTTCGTACGAAAAATCATCGAATTTAGCAATATTTTGACGTTTATCATCCCCTTTTCCTTTATGTGACTTAAACAAAATATCATCGAATTAGGCAATATTTTGCCGTTTTCCACGTTTTTGTGAATTTTCAGTCTATGGGTATTAATTCATATATATATGATAAAAATGATGCAAACACATAATTGATTAGATAATAACCTTAAATACTTCATTTTCAATCATCTAATTGTTTCTCGTTAAAATACTGAGTAAGATAATGAAAAGGGGAGAAGTTCGGTTTTTATTGCATATATCGACGTTTCAGCCGGATTAGAGCGGTTTTACGTGTACATCTTCCCTCGGTAATATAAACGGAAAATCAGGAACATTTTAGTTAATACCAATGAAAACACATTGATTTTTATCATTTGTATTGGTAACAACACTGTCATATGTCTTTTCTTGGATCTAAATAATACGAAACCTCGCTCTATGATTTGAAGTTAAAATCCTCAAATATGGTTAAATAGTGACTTTTTTCACGTTTTTCATGTAGTTTGATACTACGTAAATATATTCATTTTACCAATATTTCGATTCTATTTCATGTAGTACCACGATATGTGATTTGGCCTTCAAATCTCAGAATTTTGCATAATATTGAATTTTAAGCAAGTTTTCTTGCATTTTGTTTCGTACGAAAAATCATCGAATTTAGCAATATTTTGACGTTCATCATCCCCTTTTCCTTTATGTGACTTAAACAAAATATCATCGAATTAGGCAATATTTTGCCGTTTTCCAAGTTTTTGTGAATTTTCAGTCTATGGGTATTAATTCATATATATACGATAAAAATGATGCAAACACATAATTGATTAGATAATAACCTTAAATACTTCATTTTCAATCAACTATTTGTTTCTCGTTAAAATACTGAGTAAGATATTGAAAAGGGGAGAAGTTCTGTTTTTATTGCATATATCGACGTTTCAGCCGGAATAGAGCGATTTTCGTGTACATCTTCCATCGGTAATATAAACGGAAAATCAGGAACATTTTAGTTAATACCAATGAAAACACATTGATTTTTATCATTTGTATTGGTAACAACACTGTCATGTCTTTTCTTGGATCTAAATAATACGAAACCTCGCTCTATGATTTGAAGATAAAATCCTCATATATGGTTAAATATTGACTTTTTTCACGTTTTTCATGTAGTTTGATATAACGTAAATATATTCATTTTTACCAATATTTCGATACTATTTCATGTAGTATCACGATATGTGATTTGGCCTTCAAATCTCAGAATTTCGCATAATATTGCATTTTAAGCAAGTTTTCTTGCATTTTGTTTCGTACGAAAAATCATCGAATTTAGCAATATTTTGACGTTTATCATCCCCTTTTCGTTTATGTGACTTAAACAAAATATCATCGAATTAGGCAATATTTTGCCGTTTTCCACGTTTTTGTGAATTTTCAGTCTATGGGTATTAATTCATATATATACGATAAAAATGATGCAAACACATAATTGATTAGATAATATCCTTAAATACTTCATTTTCAATCATCTATTTGTTTCTCGTTAAAATACTGAGTAAGATAATAAAAAGGGGAGGAGTTCGGTTTTTATTGCATATATCGACGTTTCAGCCGGATTAGAGCGGTTTTACGTGTACATCTTCCCTCTGTAATATAAACGGAAAATGAAGAACATTTTAGTTAATTCTAATGAAAACACATTGATTTTTATAATTTGTATTGGAAACAACATTGTCATATGTCTATTCTTGGATCTAAATAATACGAAACCTCGCTCTATGATTTGAAGTTAAAATCCTCAAATATGGTTAAATATTGACTTTTTTCACGTTTTTCATGTAGTTTGATACTACGTAAATATATTTATATTTACCAATATTTCGATAGTATTTCATGTAGTATCACGATATGTGATTTGGCCTTCAAATCTCAGAATTTCGCATAATATTGCATTTTAAGCAAGTTTTCTTGCCTTTTGTTTCGTACGAAAAATCATCGAATTTAGCAATATTTTGACGTTTATCATCCCCTTTTCCTTCATGTGACTTAAACAAAATATCATCGAATTAGGCAATATTTTGCCGTTTTCCACGTTTATGTGAATTTTCAGTCTATGGGTATTAATTCATATATATACGATAAAAATGATGCAAACACATAATTGATTAGATAATAACCTTAAATACTTCATTTTCAATCATCTATTTGTTTCTCGTTAAAATACTGAGTAAGATAATGAAAAGGGGAGAAGTTCGGTTTTTATTGCATATATCGACGTTTCAGCCGGATTAGAGCGGTTTTACGTGTATATCTTCCCTCGGTAATATAAACGGAAAATCAAGAACATTTTAGTTAATTCTAATGAAAACACATTGATTTTTATAATTTGTATTGGAAACAACATTGTCATATGTCTATTCTTGGATCTAAATAATACGAAACCTCGCTCTATGATTTGAAGTTAAAATCCTCAAATATGGTTAAATATTGACTTTTTTCACGTTTTTCATGTAGTTTGATACAACGTAAATATATTCATTTTTACCAATATTTCGATTCTATTTTATGTAGTATCACGATATGTGATTTGCCCTTCAAATCTCAGAATTTTGCATAATATTGCATTTTAAGCAAGTTTTCTTGCATTTTGTTTCGTACGAAAAATCATCGAATTTAGCAATATTTTGACGTTTATTATCCCATTTTCCTTTATGTGACTTAAACAAAATATCATCGAATTAGGCAATATTTTGCCGTTTTCTACGCTTTTGTGAATTTTCAGTCTATGGGTATTAATTCATTATATATACGATAAAAATTATGCAAACACATAATTGATTAGATAATAACCTTAAATACTTCATTTTCAATCATCTATTTGTTTCTCGTTAAAATACTGAGTAAGATATTGAAAAAGGGAGAAGTTCTGTTTTTATTGCATATATCGACGTTTCAGCCGGAATAGAGCGATTTTCGTGTACATCTTCCATCGGTAATATAAACGGAAAATCAGGAACATTTTAGTTAATACCAATGAAAACACATTGATTTTTATCATTTGTATTGGTAACAACACTGTCATATGTCTTTTCTTGGATCTAAATAATACGAAACCTCGCTCTATGATTTGAAGTTAAAATCCTCATATATGGTTAAATATTGAATTTTTTCACGTTTTTCATGTAGTTTGATATAACGTAAATATATTCATTTTTACCAATATTTCGATACTATTTCATGTAGTATAACGATATGTGATTTGGCCTTCAAATCTCAGAATTTCGCATAATATTGCATTTTAAGCAAGTTTTCTTGCCTTTTGTTTCGTACGAAAAATCATCGAATTTAGCAATATTTTGACGTTTATCATCCCCTTTTCCTTTATGTGACTTAAACAAAATATCATCGAATTAGGCAATATTTTGCCGTTTTCCACGTTTTTGTGAATTTTCAGTCTATGGGTATTAATTCATATATATACGATAAAAATGATGCAAACACATAATTGATTAGATAATAACCTTAAATACTTCATTTTCAATCATCTATTTGTTTCTCGTTAAAATACTGAGTAAGATAATGAAAAGGGGAGAAGTTCGGTTTTTATTGCATATATCGACGTTTCAGCCGGATTAGAGCGGTTTTACGTGTACATCTTCCCTCGGTAATATAAACGGAAAATCAGGAACATATTAGTTAATTCTAATGAAAACACATTGATTTTTAAATTTTTGTATTGGAAACAACATTGTCATATGTCTTTTCTTGGATCTAAATAATACGAAACCTCGCTCTATGATTTGAAGTTAAAATCCTCAAATATGGTTAAATAGTGACTTTTTTCACGTTTTTCATGTAGTTTGATACTACGTAAATATATTCATTTTTACCAATATTTCGATTCTATTTCATGTAGTACCACGATATGTGATTTGGCCTTCAAATCTCAGAATTTTGCATAATATTGAATTTTAAGCAAGTTTTCTTGCATTTTGTTTCGTACGAAAAATCATCGAATTTAGCAATATTTTGACGTTCATCATCCCCTTTTCCTTTATGTGACTTAAACAAAATATCATCGAATTAGGCAATATTTTGCCGTTTTCCACGTTTTTGTGAATTTTCAGTCTATGGGTATTAATTCATATATATACGATAAAAATTATGCAAACACATAATTGATTAGATAATAACCTTAAATACTTCAATTTCAATCAACTATTTGTTTCTCGTTAAAATACTGAGTAAGATATTGAAAAGGGGAGAAGTTCTGTTTTTATTGCATATATCGACGTTTCAGCCGGAATAGAGCGATTTTCGTGTACATCTTCCATCGGAAATATAAACGGAAAATCAGGAACATTTTAGTTAATACCAATGAAAACACATTGATTTTTATCATTTGTATTGGTAACAACACTGTCATATGTCTTTTCTTGGATCTAAATAATGCGAAACCTCGCTCTATGATTTGAAGTTAAAATCCTCAAATATGGTTAATTAGTGACTTTTTTCACGTTTTTCATGTAGTTTGATATAACGTAAATATATTCATTTTTACCAATATTTCGATACTATTTCATGTAGTATCACGATATGTGATTTGGCCTTCAAATCTCAGAATTTCGCATAATATTGCATTTTAAGCAAGTTTTCTTGCCTTTTGTTTCGTACGAAAAATCATCGAATTTAACAATATTTTGACGTTTATCATCCCCTTTTTCTTTATGTGACTTAAACAAAATATCATCGAATTAGGCAATATTTTGCCGTTTTCCACGTTTTTGTGAATTTGCAGTCTATGGGTATTAATTCATATATATACGATAAAAATGATGCAAACACATAATTGATTAGATAATAACCTTAAATACTTCATTTTCAATCATCTATTTGTTTCTCGTTAAAATACTGAGTAAGATAATAAAAAGGGGAGAAGTTCGGTTTTTATTGCATATATCGACGTTTCAGCCGGATTAGAGCGGTTTTACGTGTACATCTTCCCTCGGTAATATAAACGGAAAATCAGGAACATTTTAGTTAATTCTAATGAAAACACATTGATTTTTTAAATTTTTGTTTTGGAAACAACATTGTCATATGTCTTTTCTTGGATCTAAATAATACGAAACCTCGCTCTATGATTTGAAGTTAAAATCCTCAAATATGGTTAAATATTGACTTTTTTCACGTTTTTCATGTAGTTTGATACAACGTAAATATATTCATTTTTACCAATATTTCGATTCTATTTCATGTAGTATCACGATATGTGATTTGCCCTTCAAATCTCAGAATTTTGCATAATATTGCATTTTAAGCAAGTTTTCTTGCATTTTGTTTCGTACGAAAAATCATCGAATTTAGCAATATTTTGACGTTTATTATCCCATTTTCCTTTATGTGACTTAAACAAAATAACATCGAATTAGGCAATATTTTGCCGTTTTCTACGCTTTTGTGAATTTTCAGTCTATGGGTATTAATTCATTATATATACGATAAAAATTATGCAAACACATAATTGATTAGATAATAACCTTAAATACTTCATTTTCAATCATCTATTTGTTTCTCGTTAAAATACTGAGTAAGATATTGAAAAAGGGAGAAGTTCTGTTTTTATTGCATATATCGACGTTTCAGCAGGAATAGAGCGATTTTCGTGTACATCTTCCATCGGTAATATAAACGGAAAATCAGGAACATTTTAGTTAATACCAATGAAAACACATTGATTTTTATCATTTGTATTGGTAACAACACTGTCATATGTCTTTTCTTGGATCTAAATAATACGAAACCTCGCTCTATGATTTGAAGTTAAAATCCTCATATATGGTTAAATATTGAATTTTTTCACGTTTTTCATGTAGTTTGATATAACGTAAATATATTCATTTTTACCAATATTTCGATACTATTTCATGTAGTATAACGATATGTGATTTGGCCTTCAAATCTCAGAATTTCGCATAATATTGCATTTTAAGCAAGTTTTCTTGCCTTTTGTTTCGTACGAAAAATCATCGAATTTAGCAATATTTTGACGTTTATCATCCCCTTTTCCTTTATGTGACTTAAACAAAATATCATCGAATTAGGCAATATTTTGCCGTTTTCCACGTTTTTGTGAATTTTCAGTCTATGGGTATTAATTCATATATATACGATAAAAATGATGCAAACACATAATTGATTAGATAATAACCTTAAATACTTCATTTTCAATCATCTATTTGTTTCTCGTTAAAATACTGAGTAAGATAATGAAAAGGGGAGAAGTTCGGTTTTTATTGCATATATCGACGTTTCAGCCGGATTAGAGCGGTTTTACGTGTACATCTTCCCTCGGTAATATAAACGGAAAATCAGGAACATATTAGTTAATTCTAATGAAAACACATTGATTTTTAAATTTTTGTATTGGAAACAACATTGTCATATGTCTTTTCTTGGATCTAAATAATACGAAACCTCGCTCTATGATTTGAAGTTAAAATCCTCAAATATGGTTAAATAGTGACTTTTTTCACGTTTTTCATGTAGTTTGATACTACGTAAATATATTCATTTTTACCAATATTTCGATTCTATTTCATGTAGTACCACGATATGTGATTTGGCCTTCAAATCTCAGAATTTTGCATAATATTGAATTTAAAGCAAGTTTTCTTGCATTTTGTTTCGTACGAAAAATCATCGAATTTAGCAATATTTTGACGTTCATCATCCCCTTTTCCTTTATGTGACTTAAACAAAATATCATCGAATTAGGCAATATTTTGCCGTTTTCCACGTTTTTGTGAATTTTCAGTCTATGGGTATTAATTCATTATATATACGATAAAAATGACGCAAACACATAATTGATTAGATAATAACCTTAAATACTTCATTTTCAATCATCTATTTGTTTCTCGTTAAAATACTGAGTAAGATAATGAAAAGGGGAGAAGTTCTGTTTTTATTGCATATATCGACGTTTCAGCCGGAATAGATCGATTTTCGTGTACATCTTCCATCGGTAATATAAACGGAAAATTAGGAACATTTTAGTTAATACTAATGAAGAAACATTGATTTTTATCATTTGTATTGGAAACAACATTGTCATATGTCTTTTCTTGGATCTAAATAATACGAAACCTCGCTCTATGATTTGAAGTTAAAATCCTCAAAAATGGTTAAATAGTGACTTTTTTCACGTTTTTCATGTAGTTTGATACTACGTAAATATATTCATTTTTACCAATATTTAGATTCTATTTCATGTAGTAACACGACATGTGATTTGGCCTTCAAATCTCAGAATTTCGCATAATATTGCATTTTAAGCAAGTTTTCTTGCCTTTTGTTTCGTACGAAAAATCATCGAATTTAGCAATATTTTGACGTTTATCATCCCCTTTTCCTTTATGTGACTTAAACAAAATATCATCGAATTGTAACACTGTAAAAGTGTTTGGTTTAGTTTAATACATACATAGAGTACATGAGTCACAGACAAGGATCTGAGAGGCGCCAGTTGTCTGCCTGAGATCTCACACCTCAAAGCGTTAATGACCCCAAGTGACCTGAGGTCAGATCATGAGAATTTCACCTTGCTTCCGCTAAGCGTATAATTGGAGCCGGGTAGCCTTCAAACATGCCGACGTTTAAGGAGTGGCTTGGTAGAGTGCCGGAGGCTATCTATTTGTGGGCGGAGTTAGCTACTAGGTTCCCCAATAAATACTCGAAGAACTATCGAGCATGAAGCATTAACAGACAGAACAGCAGACGAGAGCAGGGAAGACGTCCCTAGCAGGGAGGCTGTCGGCCGGCAGGGGCGAGACAGTCTCTGTCAAGCTACAGACCCCCCCCCCCCTCTCTATTCAACTTAGACTCAGTCCTCGGTGAGTGAACATTAAGGTGACTTGGTCGTGTTTTACAAGTGTTGTGTGATGATCAGGGGCAGTCAAGTTGTAGTGTTCTCAGATTCTTGGAGGATGACTCACTTTGAATATTAATCGTTAACATTTTAATTGGATTGCTTAAGTTATGATACTTATCATGAAAAATATAATTGTTGAATTTATTATTTAAATGGTCTTTCACTTTGTTCCCTAGAGCTTTGAGTTGAGGTGAGAAAGCCTCTGTGATTACTGGTTTCATGATTTAATGAGTACATGTTTGGAGTTGATACATGGTAATAACATCTTTTGAGAATATTTTGATACAGACAAGTTCCATTCCTTGTCTTGTATGTAATGATCATGAATGGATGGTGGCAGCATTTCGTCTTCTACTATCTACTTTTCTACTTCTACTATCTACTATTCTACTTCTACCTATCTACACCTCTCCCTCCACCCTTCTCTAAACTCTCACTTTCAACTAATGACCCTCCTCGCTCCTCCCACCTCTCTGCCCCTCACCCCAAACCCTCACTAATTACTTCACTATTCATTTCTTTCCTTTCGTTTTCTCTTATACGTTTGTGGCAATGATTCTGTATTCTAGAGTTCTCTCTAGAGTTTCGGGTAACTGATCAAGTGACGGCGCCTTGTAGTCTTAACACCTAGGTAGTCAAATACCTAGGTTACAAGGTGTTGAACGAGAGAGGTTGCCTTAGGATCTCTGGAGGTGCTCTAGAATAGTTAGCTAACTGGGGACGGGATAACGGACTAGAGAGAGCTGTTTCCCCCGGCCTCGTTAGTTAACTGGGGGGTGGAATAATGGACAAGATAGAGCTATTTCCCCCACCCCCGTTACAATGTTGGCAGCGGTGTTGAACAATGTTGTAGGTAGTTGGTGTTCTTTTAACATTGTTCAGTCCCACGTGTCCTTTTGCCGCTCAGGCGCTATCAGGGAGATCTTGACAGGTGTTTTACTTTCGCGAGTTAGCGAGTTTTTCAGGTTAGGAGATAGTGATTTTCTGACGATGTGTTTTAGTGAGTTTGTGAGTTTTGTGGTGTTCAGGGAATGTTCACCAGAACTTGCGTGGGTAGTGATTAATGTTAGTGATAAGATTTGGTGATTTGGGAACTTAGCGGTGTTGGTAGTGCAGGTCAGCTGAGTGTGACAGGTGACCTCGCATGTCCCACGGGGACACCCAGCCACCGCTGGTCTCCAGGTCAGTGGGGAGTGGCAGGTGTAGTTCTTAAGTATTTTAAGTAGTGGTTCTGCTCAGATTATTGCGATCGACTGTTTTACTCCATTTGAACGCAATAACCCGAGGTGTACTGGTCTTGTACAGCATGCTAGGGGGAGGCTTAGTATGTCAGTAGACTTCACGTTGGGGACGCTCGACGTTAGATAGTCTGGTCACAGGGGTGGCAACAGTTTGGAGTTGTTTACCGGCGGAGAAGCTAGGGAAACACTCTGGGTCACGTAGGTGGCTGTAGGTTAAGGGTGGGAGTAATGGTTAATTATGTACTTAAGATTAGGAACGGTACAGTTAAGTTTAGGCTAGTGTTTTGTCTATTAGTGTTGATTTTTTTTTGTGACAAGTTAAAAGTAGTGATGACCTTATTCTCTCTTCTCTAACTTTACTCTGTTACTGTTTTATGTTCCACCAAGTCAATATCATTCAGAGTTAATTGGATTAAAAAAAATTGAAGTGTAGTTGTTGCCAGGAGGAGAGCGTTATGATATAACTGTGTAACCCTATACAAACTACAGGGTCACACAACAGCATGGAACACGGGTATTGTCGCCTTTATGTTCAATTCACAGGTGGGAGCCAGAGGAGAGGCGCGACGCATATACAGAAGAGAGAGACGGCTGCTGTGTACCACACTCACGGGCGTTTATCACCACCACCATGACCAGCCCACTATCTGGAGGTCATGGCTCCACCACCATCACCACCCCAGGGGACCCCAAGATGCAGCCCTCTCGGTCAGTCAACATTGGTCTACCCAGTGGACCCCAGGTCGTTCTGCAGACGACCCCAGACGACCCAGTAAAGATGGAAGAGGAGCAACAACGACTCCAGTCTGTACCACCAACATCGGTCTACCCAGGATGGACCCCAGGACGGACGGACCCCAATGGACCCCAGGTCGCTTGTCAAAGACCCATGGGAGGAGGAAGAGAGAAGAAAGAAGAGAGAAGAAAGAAGAGAGAAGAAGGAAGAGAGAAGAAAGAAGAAAGAAGAAGAAGATAAGACAAGCTGAGTGAGACACGATGCCTCGTGTCCCTTGCTGGTATCAGCATCATTGCATGGAGCGTAATTGCAAGACAGGATCGTTTGCCTTAACTGGCCGCCCCTCCTACAAGCATGTTGCTCTGTTGAGTGATTCTTCCTGTGTCATGCAGACTTGATGTGGCTGTCAGAAGTAGCTCTCTGAAGGAGGCGTGCTGGAGCAACAGGGAGGAAGAAGAGTAGGATGGGATTTCTACTGTTGGCAACTATATGAAGGTCTCGAAACTTGTAGTCCCTATAGCTGTGAAGAACCCCAATATACGTCTCTCATGGTGACTGACGTAGGGCCAATTACAGATCAGCTGGGACAACCGAATTCCACGGTCCTGTGCGCAGTTCAAGTAGTAACGGCTTTCGGGTTGACCAAGTGTTGTTGTGCGTTAACGACGGAGAAGCGACGGAGGCAGTTGTGTTGAAGAAATGTGGTACAGGATTATCTACAAGACCAAGCAGTGACGTCGCCCAGCCAGAGACAATGGACGTCTGTCTATATATTTCATTTTTTAGAGTAGGATGATGTATATTTGTTTAGCTAGGATGTATTTTTTTTTTCGTTAATAAAGTTGTTGCACACAGCTAGCTTGCTTTAGCAGTGTTGCAAAAACTTTATTTCGGGGAGAAGGGGAGATGTAACACTGTAAAAGTGTTTGGTTTAGTTTAATACATACATAGAGTACATGAGTCACAGACAAGGATCTGAGAGGCGCCAGTTGTCTGCCTGAGATCTCACACCTCAAAGCGTTAATGACCCCAAGTGACCTGAGGTCAGATCATGAGAATTTCACCTTGCTTCCGCTAAGCGTATAATTGGAGCCGGGTAACCTTCAAACATGCCGACGTTTAAGGAGTGGCTTGGTAGAGTGCCGGAGGCTATCTATTTGTGGGCGGAGTTAGCTACTAGGTTCCCCAATAAATACTCGAAGAACTATCGAGCATGAAGCATTAACAGACAGAACAGCAGACGAGAGCAGGGAAGACGTCCCTAGCAGGGAGGCTGTCGGCCGGCAGGGGCGAGACAGTCTCTGTCAAGCTACAGACCCCCCCCCCCTCTCTATTCAACTTAGACTCAGTCCTCGGTGAGTGAACATTAAGGTGACTTGGTCGAGTTTTACAAGTGTTGTGTGATGATCAGGGGCAGTCAAGTTGTAGTGTTCTCAGATTCTTGGAGGATGACTCACTTTGAATATTAATCGTTAACATTTTAATTGGATTGCTTAAGTTATGATACTTATCATGAAAAATATAATTGTTGAATTTATTATTTAAATGGTCTTTCACTTTGTTCCCTAGAGCTTTGAGTTGAGGTGAGAAAGCCTCTGTGATTACTGGTTTCATGATTTAATGAGTACATGTTTGGAGTTGATACATGGTAATAACATCTTTTGAGAATATTTTGATACAGACAAGTTCCATTCCTTGTCTTGTATGTAATGATCATGAATGGATGGTGGCAGCATTTCGTCTTCTACTATCTACTTTTCTACTTCTACTATCTACTATTCTACTTCTACCTATCTACACCTCTCCCTCCACCCCTCTCTAAACTCTCACTTTCAACTAATGACCCTCCTCGCTCCTCCCACCTCTCTGCCTCTCATCCCAAACCCTCACTAATTACTTCACTATTCATTTCTTTCCTTTCGTTTTCTCTTATACGTTTGTGGCAATGATTCTGTATTCTAGAGTTCTCTCTAGAGTTTCGGGTAACTGATCAAGTGACGGCGCCTTGTAGTCTTAACACCTAGGTAGTCAAATACCTAGGTTACAAGGTGTTGAACGAGAGAGGTTGCCTTAGGATCTCTGGAGGTGCTCTAGAATAGTTAGCTAACTGGGGACGGGATAACGGACTAGAGAGAGCTGTTTCCCCCGGCCTCGTTAGTTAACTGGGGGGTGGAATAATGGACAAGATAGAGCTATTTCCCCCACCCCCCGTTACAGAATTAGGCAATATTTTGCCGTTTTCCACGTTTTTGTGAATTTTCAGTCTATGGGTATTAATTCATATATATACGATAAAAATGATGCAAACACATAATTGATTAGATAATAACCTTAAATACTTCATTTTCAATCATCTATTTGTTTCTCGTTAAAATACTGAGTAAGGTAATGAAAAGGGGAGAAGTTCGGTTTTTATTGCATATATCGACGTTTCAGCCGGATTAGAGCGGTTTTACGTGTACATCTTCCCTCGGTAATATAAACGGAAAATCAGGAACATATTAGTTAATTCTAATGAAAACACATTGATTTTTAAATTTTTGTATTGGAAACAACATTGTCATATGTCTTTTCTTGGATCTAAATAATACGAAACCTCGCTCTATGATTTGAAGTTAAAATCCTCAAATATGGTTAAATAGTGACTTTTTTCACGTTTTTCATGTAGTTTGATACTACGTAAATATATTCATTTTTACCAATATTTCGATTCTATTTCATGTAGTATCACGATATGTGATTTGGCCTTCAAATCTCAGAATTTTGCATAATATTGCATTTTAAGTAAGTTTTCTTGCCTTTTGTTTCGTACGAAAAATCATCGAATTTAGCAATATTTTGACGTTTATCATCCCCTTTTCCTTTATGTGACTTAAACAAAATATCATCGAATTAGGCAATATTTTGCCGTTTTCTACGCTTTTGTGAATTTTCAGTCTATGGGTATTAATTCATATATATACGATAAAAATGATGCAAACACATAATTGATTAGATAATAACCTTAAATACTTCATTTTCAATCATCTATTTGTTTCTCGTTAAAATACTGAGTAAGATAATGAAAAGGGGAGAAGTTCGGTTTTTATTGCATCTATCGACGTTTCAGCCGGATTAGAGCGGTTTTACGTGTACATCTTCCCTCGGTAATATAAACGGAAAATCAGGAACATTTTAGTTAATTCTAATGAAAACACATTGATTTTTATAATTTGTATTGGAAACAACATTGTCATATGTCTTTTCTTGGATCTAAATAATACGAAACCTCGCTCTATGATTTGAAGTTAAAATCCTCAAAAATGGTTAAATAGTGACTTTTTTCACGTTTTTCATGTAGTTTGATACTACGTAAATATATTCATTTTTACCAATATTTCGATACTATTTCATGTAGTATCACGATATGTGATTTGGCCTTCAAATCTCAGAATTTCGCATAATATTGCATTTTAAGCAAGTTTTCTTGCCTTTTGTTTCGTACGAAAAATCATCGAATTAAGCAATATTTTGACGTTTATCATCCCCTTTTCCTTTATGTGACTTAAACAAAATATCATTGAATTAGACAATATTTTGCCGTTTTCCACGTTTTTGTGAATTTTCAGTCTATGGATATTAATTCATATATATACGATCAAAATTATGCAAACACATAATTGATTAGATAATAACCTTAAATACTTCATTTTCAATCAACTATTTGTTTCTCGTTAAAATACTGAGTAAGATATTGAAAAGGGGAGAAGTTCTGTTTTTATTGCATATATCGACGTTTCAGCCGGAATAGAGCGATTTTCGTGTATATCTTCCATCGGTAATATAAACGGAAAATCAGGAACATTTTAGTTAATACCAATGAAAACACATTGATTTTTATCATTTGTATTGGTAACAACACTGTCATATGTCTTTTCTTGGATCTAAATAATACGAAACCTCGCTCTATGATTTGAAGTTAAAATCCTCATATATGGGTAAATATTGATTTTTTCACGTTTTTCATGTAGTTTGATATAACGTAAATATATTCATTTTTACCAATATTTCGATACTATTTCATGTAGTATCACGATATGTGATTTGGCCTTCAAATCTCAGAATTTCGCATAATATTGCATTTTAAGCAAGTTTTCTTGCTTTTTGTTTCGTACGAAAAATCATCGAATTTAGCAATATTTTGACGTTTATCATCCCCTTTTCCTTTATGTGACTTAAACAAAATATCATCGAATTAGGCAATATTTTGCCGTTTTCCACGTTTTTGTGAATTTTCAGTCTATGGGTATTAATTCATATATATACGATAAAAATGATGCAAACACATAATTGATTAGATAATAACCTTAAATACTTCATTTTCAATCATCTATTTGTTTCTCGTTAAAATACTGAGTAAGATAATGAAAAGGGGAGAAGTTCGGTTTTTATTGCATCTATCGACGTTTCAGCCGGATTAGAGCGGTTTTACGTGTAAATCTTCCCTCGGTAATATAAACGGAAAATCAGGAACATTTTAGTTAATTCTAATGAAAACACATTGATTTTTATAATTTGTATTGGAAACAACATTGTCATATGTCTTTTCTTGGATCTAAATAATACGAAACCTCGCTCTATGATTTGAAGTTAAAATCCTCAAATATGTTTTTTTCACGTTTTTCATGTAGTTTGATACTACGTAAATATATTCATTTTTACCAATATTTCGATTCTATTTCATGTAGTATCACGATATGTGATTTGGCCTTCAAATCTCAGAATTTTGCATAATATTGCATTTTAAGCAAGTTTTCTTGCATTTTGTTTCGTACGAAAAATCATCGAATTAAGCAATATTTTGACGTTTATCATCCCCTTTTCCTTTATGTGACTTAAACAAAATATCATCGAATTAGGCAATATTTTGCCGTTTTCTACGCTTTTGTGAATTTTCAGTCTATGGGTATTAATTCATTATATATGCGATAAAAATGACGCAAACACATAATTGATTAGATAATAACCTTAAATACTTCATTTTCAATCATCTATTTGTTTCTCGTAAAATACTGAGTAAGATATTGAAAAGGGGAGAAGTTCGGTTTTTATTGCATATATCGACGTTTCAGCCGGATTAGAGCGGTTTTACGTGTACATCTTCCCTTGGTAATATAAACGGAAAATCAGGAACATTTTAGTTAATTCTAATGAAAACACATTCATTTTTATTATTTGTATTGGAAACAACATTGTCATATGTCTTTTCTTGGATCTAAATAATACGAAACCTCTCTCTATGATTTGAAGTTAAAATCCTCAAATATGGTTAAATAGTGACTTTTTTCACGTTTTTCATGTAGTTTGATATAACGTTAATATATTCATTTTTACCAATATTTCGATACTATTTCATGTAGTATCACGATATGTGATTTGGCCTTCAAATCTCAGAATTTCGCATAATATTGCATTTTAAGCAAGTTTTCTTGCCTTTTGTTTCGTACGAAAAATCATCGAATTTAGCAATATTTTGACGTTTATCATCCCCCTTTCCTTTATTTGATTTAAACAAAATATCATCGAATTAGGCAATATTTTGCGGTTTTTCCACGTTTTTGTGAATTTTCACTCTATGGGTATTATTTCATATATATACGAAAAAAATTATGCAAACACATAATTGATTAGATAATAACCTTAAATACTTCATTTTCAATCATCTATTTGTTTCTCGTAAAATACTGAGTAAGATATTGAAAAGGGGAGAAGTTCGGTTTTTATTGCATATATCGACGTTTCAGCCGGATTAGAGCGGTTTTACGTGTACATCTTCCCTCGGTAATATAAACGGAAAATCAGGAACATTTTAGTTAATTCTAATGAAAACACATTCATTTTTATTATTTGTATTGGAAACAACATTGTCATATGTCTTTTCTTGGATCTAAATAATACGAAACCTCTCTCTATGATTTGAAGTTAAAATCCTCAAATATGGTTAAATAGTGACTTTTTTCACGTTTTTCATGTAGTTTGATACTACGTAAATATATTCATTTTTACCAATATTTCGATACTATTTCATGTAGTATCACGATATGTGATTTGGCCTTCAAATCTCAGAATTTCGCATAATATTGCATTTTAAGCAAGTTTTCTTGCCTTTTGTTTCGTACGAAAAATCATCGAATTAAGCAATATTTTGACGTTTATCATCCCCTTTTCCTTTATGTGACTTAAACAAAATATCATTGAATTAGACAATATTTTGCCGTTTTCCACGTTTTTGTGAATTTTCAGTCTATGGATATTAATTCATATATATACGATCAAAATTATGCAAACACATAATTGATTAGATAATAACCTTAAATACTTCATTTTCAATCAACTATTTGTTTCTCGTTAAAATACTGAGTAAGATATTGAAAAGGGGAGAAGTTCTGTTTTTATTGCATATATCGACGTTTCAGCCGGAATAGAGCGATTTTCGTGTACATCTTCCATCGGTAATATAAACGGAAAATCAGGAACATTTTAGTTAATACCAATGAAAACACATTGATTTTTATCATTTGTATTGGTAACAACACTGTCATATGTCTTTTCTTGGATCTAAATAATACGAAACCTCGCTCTATGATTTGAAGTTAAAATCCTCATATATGGGTAAATATTGACTTTTTTCACGTTTTTCATGTAGTTTGATATAACGTAAATATATTCATTTTTACCAATATTTCGATACTATTTCATGTAGTATCACGATATGTGATTTGGCCTTCAAATCTCAGAATTTCGCATAATATTGCATTTTAAGCAAGTTTTCTTGCCTTTTGTTTCATACGAAAAATCATCGAATTTAGCAATATTTTGACGTTTATCATCCCCTTTTCCTTTATGTGACTTAAACAAAATATCATCGAATTAGGCAATATTTTGCCGTTTTCCACGTTTTTGTGAATTTTCAGTCTATGGGTATTAATTCATATATATACGATAAAAATGATGCAAACACATAATTGATTAGATAATAACCTTAAATACTTCATTTTCAATCATCTATTTGTTTCTCGTTAAAATACTGAGTAAGATAATGAAAAGGGGAGAAGTTCGGTTTTTATTGCATCTATCGACGTTTCAGCCGGATTAGAGCGGTTTTACGTGTACATCTTCCCTCGGTAATATAAACGGAAAATCAGGAACATTTTAGTTAATTCTAATGAAAACACATTGATTTTTATAATTTGTATTGGAAACAACATTGTCATATGTCTTTTCTTGGATCTAAATAATACGAAACCTCGCTCTATGATTTGAAGTTAAAATCCTCAAATATGGTTTTTTCACGTTTTTCATGTAGTTTGATACTACGTAAATATATTCATTTTTACCAATATTTCGATTCTATTTCATGTAGTATCACGATATGTGATTTGGCCTTCAAATCTCAGAATTTTGCATAATATTGCATTTTAAGCAAGTTTTCTTGCATTTTGTTTCGTACGAAAAATCATCGAATTAAGCAATATTTTGACGTTTATCATCCCCTTTTCCTTTATTTGACTTAAACAAAATATCATCGAATTAGGCAATATTTTGCCGTTTTCTACGCTTTTGTGAATTTTCAGTCTATGGGTATTAATTCATTATTTATACGATAAAAATGACGCAAACACATAATTGATTAGATAATAACCTTAAATACTTCATTTTCAATCATCTATTTGTTTCTCGTAAAATACTGAGTAAGATATTGAAAAGGGGAGAAGTTCGGTTTTTATTGCATATATCGACGTTTCAGCCGGATTAGAGCGGTTTTACGTGTACATCTTCCCTCGGTAATATAAACGGAAAATCAGGAACATTTTAGTTAATTCTAATGAAAACACATTCATTTTTATTATTTGTATTGGAAACAACATTGTCATATGTCTTTTCTTGGATCTAAATAATACGAAACCTCTCTCTATGATTTGAAGTTAAAATCCTCAAATATGGTTAAATAGTGACTTTTTTCACGTTTTTCATGTAGTTTGATATAACGTTAATATATTCATTTTTACCAATATTTCGATACTATTTCATGTAGTATCACGATATGTGATTTGGCCTTCAAATCTCAGAATTTCGCATAATATTGCATTTTAAGCAAGTTTTCTTGCCTTTTGTTTCGTACGAAAAATCATCGAATTTAGCAATATTTTGACGTTTATCATCCCCTTTTCCTTTATTTGATTTAAACAAAATATCATCGAATTAGGCAATATTTTGCGGTTTTTCCACGTTTTTGTGAATTTTCACTCTATGGGTATTATTTCATATATATACGAAAAAAATTATGCAAACACATAATTGATTAGATAATAACCTTAAATACTTCATTTTCAATCATCTATTTGTTTCTCGTAAAATACTGAGTAAGATATTGAAAAGGGGAGAAGTTCGGTTTTTATTGCATATATCGACGTTTCAGCCGGATTAGAGCGGTTTTACGTGTACATCTTCCCTCGGTAATATAAACGGAAAATCAGGAACATTTTAGTTAATTCTAATGAAAACACATTCATTTTTATTATTTGTATTGGAAACAACATTGTCATATGTCTTTTCTTGGATCTAAATAATACGAAACCTCTCTCTATGATTTGAAGTTAAAATCCTCAAATATGGTTAAATAGTGACTTTTTTCACGTTTTTCATGTAGTTTGATACTACGTAAATATATTCATTTTTACCAATATTTCGATACTATTTCATATGGTATCACGATATGTGATTTGGCCTTCAAATCTCAGAATTTCGCATAATATTGCATTTTAAGCAAGTTTTCTTGCCTTTTGTTTCGTACGAAAAATCATCGAATTAAGCAATATTTTGACGTTTATCATCCCCTTTTCCTTTATGTGACTTAAACAAAATATCATTGAATTAGACAATATTTTGCCGTTTTCCACGTTTTTGTGAATTTTCAGTCTATGGATATTAATTCATATATATACGATAAAAATTATGCAAACACATAATTGATTAGATAATAACCTTAAATACTTCATTTTCAATCATCTATTTGTTTCTCGTTAAAATACTGAGTAAGATAATAAAAAGGGAAGAAGTTCGGTTTTTATTGCATATATCGACGTTTCAGCCGGATTAGAGCGGTTTTACGTGTACATCTTCCCTCGGTAATATAAACGGAAAATCAAGAACATTTTAGTTAAGTCTAATGAAAACACATTGATTTTTATAATTTGTATTGGAAACAACATTGTCATATGTCTATTCTTGGATCTAAATAATACGAAACCTCGCTCTATGATTTGAAGTTAAAATCCTCAAATATGGTTAAATATTGACTTTTTTCACGTTTTTCATGTAGTTTGATATTACGTAAATATATTCATTTTTACCAATATTTCGATACTATTTCATGTAGTATCACGATATGTGATTTGGCCTTCAAATCTCAGAATTTCGCATAATATTGCATTTTAAGCAAGTTTTCTTGCCTTTTGTTTCGTACGAAAAATCATCGAATTTAGCAATATTTTGACGTTTATCATCCCCTTTTCCTTTATGTGACTTGAACAAAATATCATCGAATTAGGCAATATTTTGCCGTTTTCCACGTTTTTGTGAATTTTCAGTCTATGGGTATTAATTCATATATATACGATAAAAATTATGCAAACACATAATTGATTAGATAATAACCTTAAATACTTCATTTTCAATCATCTATTTGTTTCTCGTAAAATACTGAGTAAGATATTGAAAAGGGGAGAAGTTCGGTTTTTATTGCATATATCGACGTTTCAGCCGGATTAGAGCGGTTTTACGTGTACATCTTCCCTCGGTAATATAAACGGAAAATAAGGAACATTTTAGTTAATTCTAATGAAAACACATTCATTTTTATTATTTGTATTGGAAACAACATTGTCATATGTCTTTTCTTGGATCTAAATAATACGAAACCTCTCTCTATGATTTGAAGTTAAAATCCTCAAATATGGTTAAATAGTGACTTTTTTCACGTTTTTCATGTAGTTTGAAATAACGTAAATATATTCATTTTTACCAATATTTCGATACTATTTCATGTAGTATCACGATATGTGATTTGGCCTTCAAATCTCAGAATTTCGCATAATATTGCATTTTAAGCAAGTTTTCTTGCCTTTTGTTTCGTACGAAAAATCATCGAATTTAGCAATATTTTGACGTTTATCATCCCCTTTTCCTTTATTTGATTTAAACAAAATATCATCGAATTAGGGAATATTTTGCGGTTTTTCCACGTTTTTGTGAATTTTCACTCTATGGGTATTATTTCATATATATACGATAAAAATTATGCAAACACATAATTGATTAGATAATAACCTTAAATACTTCATTTTCAATCATCTATTTGTTTCTCGTAAAATACTGAGTAAGATATTGAAAAGGGGAGAAGTTCGGTTTTTATTGCATATATCGACGTTTCAGCCGGATTAGAGTGGTTTTACGTGTACATCTTCCCTCGGTAATATAAACGGAAAATCAGGAACATTTTAGTTAATTCTAATGAAAACACATTCATTTTTATTATTTGTATTGGAAACAACATTGTCATATGTCTTTTCTTGGATCTAAATAATACGAAACCTCTCTCTATGATTTGAAGTTAAAATCCTCAAATATGGTTAAATAGTGACTTTTTTCACGTTTTTCATGTAGTTTGATATAACGTAAATATATTCATTTTTACCAATATTTCGATACTATTTCATGTAGTATCACGATATGTGATTTGGCCTTCAAATCTCAGAATTTCGCATAATATTGCATTTTAAGCAAGTTTTCTTGCCTTTTGTTTCGTACGAAAAATCATCGAATTTAGCAATATTTTGACGTTTATCATCCCCTTTTCCTTTATGTGACTTAAACAAAATATCATCGAATTAGGCAATATTTTGCCGTTTTCCACGTT
The DNA here is from genome assembly GCF_040958095.1 of Procambarus clarkii. Classification (NCBI taxonomy): domain Eukaryota; kingdom Metazoa; phylum Arthropoda; class Malacostraca; order Decapoda; family Cambaridae; genus Procambarus; species Procambarus clarkii. Next base: position 1,457,015 of record NC_091227.1, on the reverse strand, counting down.
TTTGTGAATTTTCAGTCTATGGGTATTAATTCATATATATACGATAAAAATGATGCAAACACATAATTGATTAGATAATAACCTTAAATACTTCATTTTCAATCATCTATTTGTTTCTCGTAAAATACTGAGTAAGATATTGAAAAGGGGAGAAGTTCGGTTTTTATTGCATATATCGACGTTTCAGCCGGATTAGAGCGGTTTTACGTGTACATCTTCCCTCGGTAATATAAACGGAAAATCAGGAACATTTTAGTTAATTCTAATGAAAACACATTGATTTTTATAATTTGTATTGGAAACAACATTGTCATATGTCTTTTCTTGGATCTAAATAATACGAAACCTCGCTCTATGATTTGAAGTTAAAATCCTCAAATATGGTTTTTTCACGTTTTTCATGTAGTTTGACACTACGTAAATATATTCATTTTTACCAATATTTCGATTCTATTTCATGTAGTATCACGATATGTGATTTGGCCTTCAAATCTCAGAATTTTGCATAATATTGCATTTTAAGCAAGTTTTCTTGCATTTTGTTTCGTACGAAAAATCATCGAATTAAGCAATATTTTGATGTTTATCATCCCCTTTTCCTTTATTTGACTTAAACAAAATATCATCGAATTAGGCAATATTTTGCCGTTTTCTACGCTTTTGTGAATTTTCAGTCTATGGGTATTAATTCATTATTTATACGATAAAAATGACGCAAACACATAATTGATTAGATAATAACCTTAAATACTTCATTTTCAATCATCTATTTGTTTCTCGTAAAATACTGAGTAAGATATTGAAAAGGGGAGAAGTTCGGTTTTTATTGCATATATCGACGTTTCAGCCGGATTAGAGCGGTTTTACGTGTACATCTTCCCTCGGTAATATAAACGGAAAATCAGGAACATTTTAGTTAATTCTAATGAAAACACATTCATTTTTATTATTTGTATTGGAAACAACATTGTCATATGTCTTTTCTTGGATCTAAATAATACGAAACCTCTCTCTATGATTTGAAGTTAAAATCCTCAAATATGGTTAAATAGTGACTTTTTTCACGTTTTTCATGTAGTTTGATATAACGTTAATATATTCATTTTTACCAATATTTCGATACTATTTCATGTAGTATCACGATATGTGATTTGGCCTTCAAATCTCAGAATTTCGCATAATATTGCATTTTAAGCAAGTTTTCTTGCCTTTTGTTTCGTACGAAAAATCATCGAATTTGGCAATATTTTGACGTTTATCATCCCCTTTTCCTTTATTTGATTTAAACAAAATATTATCGAATTAGGCAATATTTTGCGGTTTTTCCACGTTTTTGTGAATTTTCACTCTATGGGTATTATTTCATATATATACGAAAAAAATTATGCAAACACATAATTGATTAGATAATAACCTTAAATACTTCATTTTCAATCATCTATTTGTTTCTCGTAAAATACTGAGTAAGATATTGAAAAGGGGAGAAGTTCGGTTTTTATTGCATATATCGACGTTTCAGCCGGATTAGAGCGGTTTTACGTGTACATCTTCCCACGGTAATATAAACGGAAAATCAGGAACATTTTAGTTAATTCTAATGAAAACACATTCATTTTTATTATTTGTATTGGAAACAACATTGTCATATGTCTTTTCTTGGATCTAAATAATACGAAACCTCTCTCTATGATTTGAAGTTAAAATCCTCAAATATGGTTAAATAGTGACTTTTTTCACGTTTTTCATGTAGTTTGATACTACGTAAATATATTCATTTTTACCAATATTTCGATACTATTTCATATAGTATCACGATATGTGATTTGGCCTTCAAATCTCAGAATTTCGCATAATATTGCATTTTAAGCAAGTTTTCTTGCCTTTTGTTTCGTACGAAAAATCATCGAATTAAGCAATATTTTGACGTTTATCATCCCCTTTTCCTTTATGTGACTTAAACAAAATATCATTGAATTAGACAATATTTTGCCGTTTTCCACGTTTTTGTGAATTTTCAGTCTATGGATATTAATTCATATATATACGATAAAAATTATGCAAACACATAATTGATTAGATAATAACCTTAAATACTTCATTTTCAATCATCTATTTGTTTCTCGTTAAAATACTGAGTAAGATAATAAAAAGGGAAGAAGTTCGGTTTTTATTGCATATATCGACGTTTCAGCCGGATTAGAGCGGTTTTACGTGTACATCTTCCCTCGGTAATATAAACGGAAAATCAAGAACATTTTAGTTAAGTCTAATGAAAACACATTGATTTTTATAATTTGTATTGGAAACAACATTGTCATATGTCTATTCTTGGATCTAAATAATACGAAACCTCGCTCTGTGATTTGAAGTTAAAATCCTCAAATATGGTTAAATATTGACTTTTTTCACGTTTTTCATGTAGTTTGATATTACGTAAATATATTCATTTTTACCAATATTTCGATACTATTTCATGTAGTATCACGATATGTGATTTGGCCTTCAAATCTCAGAATTTCGCATAATATTGCATTTTAAGCAAGTTTTCTTGCCTTTTGTTGCGTACGAAAAATCATCGAATTTAGCAATATTTTGACGTTCATCATACCCTTTTCCTTTATGTGACTTAAACAAAATATCATCGAATTAGGCAATATTTTGCCGTTTTCCACGTTTTTGTGAATTTTCTGTCTATGGGTATTAATTCATATATATACGATAAAAATTATGCAAACACATAATTGATTAGATAATAACCTTAAATACTTCATTTTCAATCAACTATTTGTTTCTCGTTAAAATACTGAGTAAGATATTGAAAAGGGGAGAAGTTCTGTTTTTATTGCATATATCGACGTTTCAGCCGGAATAGAGCGATTTTCGTGTACATCTTCCATCGGTAATATAAACGGAAAATCAGGAACATTTTAGTTAATACCAATGAAAACACATTGATTTTTATCATTTGTTTTGGTAACAACACTGTCATGTCTTTTCTTGGATCGAAATAATACGAAACCTCGCTCTATGATTTGAAGTTAAAATCCTCAAATATGGTTAAATAGTGACTTTTTTACGTTTTTCATGTAGTTTGATACTACGTAAATATATTCATTTTTACCAATATTTCGATTCTATTTCATGTAGTATCACGATATGTGATTTGGCCTTCAAATCTCAGAATTTTGCATAATATTGCATTTTAAGCAAGTTTTCTTGCATTTTGTTTCGTACGAAAAATCATCGAATTTAGCAATATTTTGACGTTTATCATCCCATTTTCCTTTATGTGACTTAAACAAAATATCATCGAATTAGGCAATATTTTGCCGTTTCCTACGCTTTTGTGAATTTTCAGTCTATGGGTATTAATTCATTATATATACGATAAAAATGACGCAAACACATAATTGATTAGATAATAACCTTAAATACTTCATTTTCAATGATCTATTTGTTTCTCGTTAAAATACTGAGTAAGATAATGAAAAGGGGAGAAGTTCTGTTTTTATTGCATATATCGACGTTTCAGCCGGAATAGAGCGATTTTCGTGTACATCTTCCATCGGTAATATAAACGGAAAATCAGGAACATTTTAGTTAATACTAATGAAAAAACATTGATTTTTATCATTTGTATTGGAAACAACATTGTCATATGTCTTTTCTTGGATCTAAATAATACGAAACCTCGCTCTATGATTTGAAGTTAAAATCCTCAAATATGGTTATATAATGACTTTTTTCACGTTTTTCATGTAGTTTGATACTACGTAAATATATTCATTTTTACCAATATTTAGATTCTATTTCATGTAGTAACACGACATGTGATTTGGCCTTCAAATCTCAGAATTTCGCATAATATTGCATTTTAAGCAAGTTTTCTTGCCTTTTGTTTCGTACGAAAAATCATCGAATTTAGCAATATTTTGACGTTTATCATCCCCTTTTCCTTTATTTGATTTAAACAAAATATCATCGATTTAGGCAATATTTTGCGGTTTTTCCACGTTTTTGTGAATTTTCACTCTATGGGTATTATTTCATATATATACGATAACAATTATGCAAACACATAATTGATTAGATAATAACCTTAAATACTTCATTTTCAATCATCTATTTGTTTCTCGTAAAATATTGAGTAAGATATTGAAAAGGGGAGAAGTTCTGTTTTTATTGCATATATCGACGTTTCAGCCGGAATAGAGCGATTTTCGTGTACATCTTCCATCGGTAATATAAACGGAAAATCAGGAACATTTTAGTTAAGTCTAATGAAAACACATTGATTTTTATAATTTGTATTGGAAACAACATTGTCATATGTCTATTCTTGGATCTAAATAATACGAAACCTCGCTCTATGATTTGAAGTTAAAATCCTCAAATATGGTTAAATATTGACTTTTTTCACGTTTTTCATGTAGTTTGATATTACGTAAATATATTCATTTTTACCAATATTTCGATACTATTTCATGTAGTATCACGATATGTGATTTGGCCTTCAAATCTCAGAATTTCGCATAATATTGCATTTTAAGCAAGTTTTCTTGCCTTTTGTTTCGTACGAAAAATCATCGAATTTAGCAATATTTTGACGTTTATCATCCCCCTTTTCCTTTATGTGACTTGAACAAAATATCATCGAATTAGGCAATATTTTGCCGTTTTCCACGTTTTTGTGAATTTTCAGTCTATGGGTATTAATTCATATATATACGATAAAAATTATGCAAACACATAATTGATTAGATAATAACCTTAAATACTTCATTTTCAATCATCTATTTGTTTCTCGTAAAATACTGAGTAAGATATTGAAAAGGGGAGAAGTTCGGTTTTTATTGCATATATCGACGTTTCAGCCGGATTAGAGCGGTTTTACGTGTACATCTTCCCTCGGTAATATAAACGGAAAATAAGGAACATTTTAGTTAATTCTAATGAAAACACATTCATTTTTATTATTTGTATTGGAAACAACATTGTCATATGTCTTTTCTTGGATCTAAATAATACGAAACCTCTCTCTATGATTTGAAGTTAAAATCCTCAAATATGGTTAAATAGTGACTTTTTTCACGTTTTTCATGTAGTTTGATATAACGTAAATATATTCATTTTTACCAATATTTCGATACTATTTCATGTAGTATCACGATATGTGATTTGGCCTTCAAATCTCAGAATTTCGCATAATATTGCATTTTAAGCAAGTTTTCTTGCCTTTTGTTTCGTACGAAAAATCATCGAATTTAGCAATATTTTGACGTTTATCATCCCCTTTTCCTTTATTTGATTTAAACAAAATATCATCGAATTAGGGAATATTTTGCGGTTTTTCCACGTTTTTGTGAATTTTCACTCTATGGGTATTATTTCATATATATACGATAAAAATTATGCAAACACATAATTGATTAGATAATAACCTTAAATACTTCATTTTCAATCATCTATTTGTTTCTCGTAAAATACTGAGTAAGATATTGAAAAGGGGAGAAGTTCGGTTTTTATTGCATATATCGACGTTTCAGCCGGATTAGAGTGGTTTTACGTGTACATCTTCCCTCGGTAATATAAACGGAAAATCAGGAACATTTTAGTTAATTCTAATGAAAACACATTCATTTTTATTATTTGTATTGGAAACAACATTGTCATATGTCTTTTCTTGGATCTAAATAATACGAAACCTCTCTCTATGATTTGAAGTTAAAATCCTCAAATATGGTTAAATAGTGACTTTTTTCACGTTTTTCATGTAGTTTGATACTACGTAAATATATTCATTTTTACCAATATTTCGATACTATTTCATGTAGTATCACGATATGTGATTTAGCCTTCAAATCTCAGAATTTCGCATAATATTGCATTTTAAGCAAGTTTTCTTGCCTTTTGTTTCGTACGAAAAATCATCGAATTAAGCAATATTTTGACGTTTATCATCCCCTTTTCCTTTATGTGACTTAAACAAAATATCATTGAATTAGACAATATTTTGCCGTTTTCCACGTTTTTGTGAATTTTCAGTCTATGGATATTAATTCATATATATACGATAAAAATTATGCAAACACATAATTGATTAGATAATAACCTTAAATACTTCATTTTCAATCATCTATTTGTTTCTCGTTAAAATACTGAGTAAGATAATAAAAAGGGAAGAAGTTTGGTTTTTATTGCATATATCGACGTTTCAGCCGGATTAGAGCGGTTTTACGTGTACATCTTCCCTCGGTAATATAAACGGAAAATCAAGAACATTTTAGTTAATTCTAATGAAAACACATTGATTTTTATAATTTGTATTGGAAACAACATTGTCATATGTCTATTCTTGGATCTAAATAATACGAAACCTCGCTCTGTGATTTGAAGTTAAAATCCTCAAATATGGTTAAATATTGACTTTTTTCACGTTTTTCATGTAGTTTGATATTACGTAAATATATTCATTTTTACCAATATTTCGATACTATTTCATGTAGTATCACGATATGTGATTTGGCCTTCAAATCTCAGAATTTCGCATAATATTGCATTTTAAGCAAGTTTTCTTGCCTTTTGTTGCGTACGAAAAATCATCGAATTTAGCAATATTTTGACGTTCATCATACCCTTTTCCTTTATGTGACTTAAACAAAATATCATCGAATTAGGCAATATTTTGCCGTTTTCCACGTTTTTGTGAATTTTCTGTCTATGGGTATTAATTCATATATATACGATAAAAATTATGCAAACACATAATTGATTAGATAATAACCTTAAATACTTCATTTTCAATCAACTATTTGTTTCTCGTTAAAATACTGAGTAAGATATTGAAAAGGGGAGAAGTTCTGTTTTTATTGCATATATCGACGTTTCAGCCGGAATAGAGCGATTTTCGTGTACATCTTCCATCGGTAATATAAACGGAAAATCAGGAACATTTTAGTTAATACCAATGAAAACACATTGATTTTTATCATTTGTTTTGGTAACAACACTGTCATGTCTTTTCTTGGATCGAAATAATACGAAACCTCGCTCTATGATTTGAAGTTAAAATCCTCAAATATGGTTAAATAGTGACTTTTTTACGTTTTTCATGTAGTTTGATACTACGTAAATATATTCATATTTACCAATATTTCGATTCTATTTCATGTAGTATCACGATATGTGATTTGGCCTTCAAATCTCAGAATTTTGCATAATATTGCATTTTAAGCAAGTTTTCTTGCATTTTGTTTCGTACGAAAAATCATCGAATTTAGCAATATTTTGACGTTTATCATCCCATTTTCCTTTATGTGACTTAAACAAAATATCATCGAATTAGGCAATATTTTGCCGTTTCCTACGCTTTTGTGAATTTTCAGTCTATGGGTATTAATTCATTATATATACGATAAAAATGACGCAAACACATAATTGATTAGATAATAACCTTAAATACTTAATTTTCAATGATCTATTTGTTTCTCGTTAAAATACTGAGTAAGATAATGAAAAGGGGAGAAGTTCTGTTTTTATTGCATATATCGACGTTTCAGCCGGAATAGAGCGATTTTCGTGTACATCTTCCATCGGTAATATAAACGGAAAATCAGGAACATTTTAGTTAATACTAATGAAAAAACATTGATTTTTATCATTTGTATTGGAAACAACATTGTCATATGTCTTTTCTTGGATCTAAATAATACGAAACCTCGCTCTATGATTTGAAGTTAAAATCCTCAAATATGGTTATATAATGACTTTTTTCACGTTTTTCATGTAGTTTGATACTACGTAAATATATTCATTTTTACCAATATTTAGATTCTATTTCATGTAGTAACACGACATGTGATTTGGCCTTCAAATCTCAGAATTTCGCATAATATTGCATTTTAAGCAAGTTTTCTTGCCTTTTGTTTCGTACGAAAAATCATCGAATTTAGCAATATTTTGACGTTTATCATCCCCTTTTCCTTTATTTGATTTAAACAAAATATCATCGATTTAGGCAATATTTTGCGGTTTTTCCACGTTTTTGTGAATTTTCACTCTATGGGTATTATTTCATATATATACGATAACAATTATGCAAACACATAATTGATTAGATAATAACCTTAAATACTTCATTTTCAATCATCTATTTGTTTCTCGTAAAATACTGAGTAAGATATTGAAAAGGGGAGAAGTTCTGTTTTTATTGCATATATCGACGTTTCAGCCGGAATAGAGCGATTTTCGTGTACATCTTCCATCGGTAATATAAACGGAAAATCAGGAACATTTTAGTTAATACCAATGAAAACACATTGATTTTTATCATTTGTATTGGTAACAACACTGTCTTATGTCTTTTCTTGGATCTAAATAATACGAAACCTCGCTCTATGATTTGAAGTTAAAATCCTCATATATGGTTAAATATTTACTTTTTTCACGTTTTCCATGTAATTTGATATAACGTAAATATATTCATTTTTTCCAATATTTCGATTCTATTTCATGTAGTATCACGATATGTGATTTGGCCTTCAAATCTCAGAATTTTGCATAATATTGCATTTTAAGCAAGTTTTCTTGCATTTTGTTTCGTACGAAAAATCATCGAATTTAGCAATATTTTGACGTTTATCATTACATTTTCCTTTATGTGACTTAAACAAAATATCATCGAATTAGGCAATATTTTGCCGTTTCCTACGCTTTTGTGAATTTTCAGTCTATGGGTATTAATTCATTATATATACGATAAAAATGACGCAAACACATAATTGATTAGATAATAACCTTAAATACTTCATTTTCAATAATCTATTTGTTTCTCGTTAAAATACTGAGTAAGATAATGAAATGGGGAGAAGTTCGGTTTTTATTGCATATATCGACGTTTCAGCCGGATTAGAGCGGTTTTACGTGTACATCTTCCCTCGGTAATATAAACGGAAAATCAGGAACATATTAGTTAATTCTAATGAAAACACATTGATTTTTATAATTTGTATTGGAAACAACATTGTCATATGTCTTTTCTTGGATCTAAATAATACGAAACCTCGCTCTATGATTTGAAGTTAAAATCCTCAAATATGGTTTTTTCACGTTTTTCATGTAGTTTGATACTACGTAAATATATTCATTTTTACCAATATTTCGATTCTATTTCATGTAGTATCACGATATGTGATTTGGCCTTCAAATCTCAGAATTTTGCATAATATTGCATTTTAAGCAAGTTTTCTTGCATTTTGTTTCGTACGAAAAATCATCGAATTAAGCAATATTTTGATGTTTATCATCCCCTTTTCCTTTATTTGACTTAAACAAAATATCATCGAATTAGGCAATATTTTGCCGTTTTCTACGCTTTTGTGAATTTTCAGTCTATGGGTATTAATTCATTATTTATACGATAAAAATGACGCAAACACATAATTGATTAGATAATAACCTTAAATACTTCATTTTCAATCATCTATTTGTTTCTCGTAAAATACTGAGTAAGATATTGAAAAGGGGAGAAGTTCGGTTTTTATTGCATATATCGACGTTTCAGCCGGATTAGAGCGGTTTTACGTGTACATCTTCCCTCGGTAATATAAACGGAAAATCAGGAACATTTTAGTTAATTCTAATGAAAACACATTCATTTTTATTATTTGTATTGGAAACAACATTGTCATATGTCTTTTCTTGGATCTAAATAATACGAAACCTCTCTCTATGATTTGAAGTTAAAATCCTCAAATATGGTTAAATAGTGACTTTTTTCACGTTTTTCATGTAGTTTGATATAACGTTAATATATTCATTTTTACCAATATTTCGATACTATTTCATGTAGTATCACGATATGTGATTTGGCCTTCAAATCTCAGAATTTCGCATAATATTGCATTTTAAGCAAGTTTTCTTGCCTTTTGTTTCGTACGAAAAATCATCGAATTAAGCAATATTTTGACGTTTATCATCCCCTTTTCCTTTATGTGAATTAAACAAAATATCATTGAATTAGACAATATTTTGCCGTTTTCCACGTTTTTGTGAATTTTCAGTCTATGGATATTAATTCATATATATACGATAAAAATTATGCAAACACATAATTGATTAGATAATAACCTTAAATACTTCATTTTCAATCATCTATTTGTTTCTCGTTAAAATACTGAGTAAGATAATAAAAAGGGAAGAAGTTCGGTTTTTATTGCATATATCGACGTTTCAGCCGGATTAGAGCGGTTTTACGTGTACATCTTCCCTCGGTAATATAAACGGAAAATCAAGAACATTTTAGTTAAGTCTAATGAAAACACATTGATTTTTATAATTTGTATTGGAAACAACATTGTCATATGTCTATTCTTGGATCTAAATAATACGAAACCTCGCTCTATGATTTGAAGTTAAAATCCTCAAATATGGTTAAATATTGACTTTTTTCACGTTTTTCATGTAGTTTGATATTACGTAAATATATTCATTTTTACCAATATTTCGATACTATTTCATGTAGTATCACGATATGTGATTTGGCCTTCAAATCTCAGAATTTCGCATAATATTGCATTTTAAGCAAGTTTTCTTGCCTTTTGTTTCGTACGAAAAATCATCGAATTTAGCAATATTTTGACGTTTATCATCCCCCTTTTCCTTTATGTGACTTGAACAAAATATCATCGAATTAGGCAATATTTTGCCGTTTTCCACGTTTTTGTGAATTTTCAGTCTATGGGTATTAATTCATATATATACGATAAAAATTATGCAAACACATAATTGATTAGATAATAACCTTAAATACTTCATTTTCAATCATCTATTTGTTTCTCGTAAAATACTGAGTAAGATATTGAAAAGGGGGAGAAGTTCGGTTTTTATTGCATATATCGACGTTTCAGCCGGATTAGAGCGGTTTTACGTGTACATCTTCCCTCGGTAATATAAACGGAAAATAAGGAACATTTTAGTTAATTCTAATGAAAACACATTCATTTTTATTATTTGTATTGGAAACAACATTGTCATATGTCTTTTCTTGGATCTAAATAATACGAAACCTCTCTCTATGATTTGAAGTTAAAATCCTCAAATATGGTTAAATAGTGACTTTTTCACGTTTTTCATGTAGTTTGATATAACGTAAATATATTCATTTTTACCAATATTTCGATACTATTTCATGTAGTATCACGATATGTGATTTGGCCTTCAAATCTCAGAATTTCGCATAATATTGCATTTTAAGCAAGTTTTCTTGCCTTTTGTTTCGTACGAAAAATCATCGAATTTAGCAATATTTTGACGTTTATCATCCCCTTTTCCTTTATTTGATTTAAACAAAATATCATCGAATTAGGGAATATTTTGCGGTTTTTCCACGTTTTTGTGAATTTTCACTCTATGGGTATTATTTCATATATATACGATAAAAATTATGCAAACACATAATTGATTAGATAATAACCTTAAATACTTCATTTTCAATCATCTATTTGTTTCTCGTAAAATACTGAGTAAGATATTGAAAAGGGGAGAAGTTCGGTTTTTATTGCATATATCGACGTTTCAGCCGGATTAGAGCGGTTTTACGTGTACATCTTCCCTCGGTAATATAAACGGAAAATAAGGAACATTTTAGTTAATTCTAATGAAAACACATTCATTTTTATTATTTGTATTGGAAACAACATTGTCATATGTCTTTTCTTGGATCTAAATAATACGAAACCTCTCTCTATGATTTGAAGTTAAAATCCTCAAATATGGTTAAATAGTGACTTTTTCACGTTTTTCATGTAGTTTGATATAACGTAAATATATTCATTTTTACCAATATTTCGATACTATTTCATGTAGTATCACGATATGTGATTTGGCCTTCAAATCTCAGAATTTCGCATAATATTGCATTTTAAGCAAGTTTTCTTGCCTTTTGTTTCGTACGAAAAATAATCGAATTTAGCAATATTTTGACGTTTATCATCCCCTTTTCCTTTATTTGATTTAAACAAAATATCATCGAATTAGGGAATATTTTGCGGTTTTTCCACGTTTTTGTGAATTTTCACTCTATGGGTATTATTTCATATATATACGATAAAAATTATGCAAACACATAATTGATTAGATAATAACCTTAAATACTTCATTTTCAATCATCTATTTGTTTCTCGTAAAATACTGAGTAAGATATTGAAAAGGGGAGAAGTTCGGTTTTTATTGCATATATCGACGTTTCAGCCGGATTAGAGTGGTTTTACGTGTACATCTTCCCTCGGTAATATAAACGGAAAATCAGGAACATTTTAGTTAATTCTAATGAAAACACATTCATTTTTATTATTTGTATTGGAAACAACATTGTCATATGTCTTTTCTTGGATCTAAATAATACGAAACCTCTCTCTATGATTTGAAGTTAAAATCCTCAAATATGGTTAAATAGTGACTTTTTTCACGTTTTTCATGTAGTTTGATACTACGTAAATATATTCATTTTTACCAATATTTCGATACTATTTCATGTAGTATCACGATATGTGATTTAGCCTTCAAATCTCAGAATTTCGCATAATATTGCATTTTAAGCAAGTTTTCTTGCCTTTTGTTTCGTACGAAAAATCATCGAATTAAGCAATATTTTGACGTTTATCATCCCCTTTTCCTTTATGTGACTTAAACAAAATATCATTGAATTAGACAATATTTTGCCGTTTTCCACGTTTTTGTGAATTTTCAGTCTATGGATATTAATTCATATATATACGATAAAAATTATGCAAACACATAATTGATTAGATAATAACCTTAAATACTTCATTTTCAATCATCTATTTGTTTCTCGTTAAAATACTGAGTAAGATAATAAAAAGGGAAGAAGTTTGGTTTTTATTGCATATATCGACGTTTCAGCCGGATTAGAGCGGTTTTACGTGTACATCTTCCCTCGGTAATATAAACGGAAAATCAAGAACATTTTAGTTAATTCTAATGAAAACACATTGATTTTTATAATTTGTATTGGAAACAACATTGTCATATGTCTATTCTTGGATCTAAATAATACGAAACCTCGCTCTGTGATTTGAAGTTAAAATCCTCAAATATGGTTAAATATTGACTTTTTTCACGTTTTTCATGTAGTTTGATATTACGTAAATATATTCATTTTTACCAATATTTCGATACTATTTCATGTAGTATCACGATATGTGATTTGGCCTTCAAATCTCAGAATTTCGCATAATATTGCATTTTAAGCAAGTTTTCTTGCCTTTTGTTGCGTACGAAAAATCATCGAATTTAGCAATATTTTGACGTTCATCATACCCTTTTCCTTTATGTGACTTAAACAAAATATCATCGAATTAGGCAATATTTTGCCGTTTTCCACGTTTTTGTGAATTTTCTGTCTATGGGTATTAATTCATATATACGATAAAAATTATGCAAACACATAATTGATTAGATATTAACCTTAAATACTTCATTTTCAATCAACTATTTGTTTCTCGTTAAAATACTGAGTAAGATATTGAAAAGGGGAGAAGTTCTGTTTTTATTGCATATATCGACGTTTCAGCCGGAATAGAGCGATTTTCGTGTACATCTTCCATCGGTAATATAAACGGAAAATCAGGAACATTTTAGTTAATACCAATGAAAACACATTGATTTTTATCATTTGTTTTGGTAACAACACTGTCATGTCTTTTCTTGGATCGAAATAATACGAAACCTCGCTCTATGATTTGAAGTTAAAATCCTCAAATATGGTTAAATAGTGACTTTTTTACGTTTTTCATGTAGTTTGATACTACGTAAATATATTCATTTTTACCAATATTTCGATTCTATTTCATGTAGTATCACGATATGTGATTTGGCCTTCAAATCTCAGAATTTTGCATAATATTGCATTTTAAGCAAGTTTTCTTGCATTTTGTTTCGTACGAAAAATCATCGAATTTAGCAATATTTTGACGTTTATCATCCCATTTTCCTTTATGTGACTTAAACAAAATATCATCGAATTAGGCAATATTTTGCCGTTTCCTACGCTTTTGTGAATTTTCAGTCTATGGGTATTAATTCATTATATATACGATAAAAATGACGCAAACACATAATTGATTAGATAATAACCTTAAATACTTCATTTTCAATGATCTATTTGTTTCTCGTTAAAATACTGAGTAAGATAATGAAAAGGGGAGAAGTTCTGTTTTTATTGCATATATCGACGTTTCAGCCGGAATAGAGCGATTTTCGTGTACATCTTCCATCGGTAATATAAACGGAAAATCAGGAACATTTTAGTTAATACTAATGAAAAAACATTGATTTTTATCATTTGTATTGGAAACAACATTGTCATATGTCTTTTCTTGGATCTAAATAATACGAAACCTCGCTCTATGATTTGAAGTTAAAATCCTCAAATATGGTTATATAATGACTTTTTTCACGTTTTTCATGTAGTTTGATACTACGTAAATATATTCATTTTTACCAATATTTAGATTCTATTTCATGTAGTAACACGACATGTGATTTGGCCTTCAAATCTCAGAATTTCGCATAATATTGCATTTTAAGCAAGTTTTCTTGCCTTTTGTTTCGTACGAAAAATCATCGAATTTAGCAATATTTTGACGTTTATCATCCCCTTTTCCTTTATTTGATTTAAACAAAATATCATCGATTTAGGCAATATTTTGCGGTTTTTCCACGTTTTTGTGAATTTTCACTCTATGGGTATTATTTCATATATATACGATAACAATTATGCAAACACATAATTGATTAGATAATAACCTTAAATACTTCATTTTCAATCATCTATTTGTTTCTCGTAAAATACTGAGTAAGATATTGAAAAGGGGAGAAGTTCTGTTTTTATTGCATATATCGACGTTTCAGCCGGAATAGAGCGATTTTCGTGTACATCTTCCATCGGTAATATAAACGGAAAATCAGGAACATTTTAGTTAATACCAATGAAAACACATTGATTTTTATCATTTGTATTGGTAACAACACTGTCTTATGTCTTTTCTTGGATCTAAATAATACGAAACCTCGCTCTATGATTTGAAGTTAAAATCCTCATATATGGTTAAATATTTACTTTTTTCACGTTTTCCATGTAATTTGATATAACGTAAATATATTCATTTTTTCCAATATTTCGATTCTATTTCATGTAGTATCACGATATGTGATTTGGCCTTCAAATCTCAGAATTTTGCATAATATTGCATTTTAAGCAAGTTTTCTTGCATTTTGTTTCGTACGAAAAATCATCGAATTTAGCAATATTTTGACGTTTATCATTACATTTTCCTTTATGTGACTTAAACAAAATATCATCGAATTAGGCAATATTTTGCCGTTTCCTACGCTTTTGTGAATTTTCAGTCTATGGGTATTAATTCATTATATATACGATAAAAATGACGCAAACACATAATTGATTAGATAATAACCTTAAATACTTCATTTTCAATAATCTATTTGTTTCTCGTTAAAATACTGAGTAAGATAATGAAATGGGGAGAAGTTCGGTTTTTATTGCATATATCGACGTTTCAGCCGGATTAGAGCGGTTTTACGTGTACATCTTCCCTCGGTAATATAAACGGAAAATCAGGAACATATTAGTTAATTCTAATGAAAACACATTGATTTTTAAATTTTTGTATTGGAAACAACATTGTCATATGTCTTTTCTTGGATCTAAATAATACGAAACCTCGCTCTATGATTTGAAGTTAAAATCCTCAAATATGGTTAAGTAGTGACTTTTTTCACGTTTTTCATGTAGTTTGATACTACGTAAATATATTCATTTTTACCAATATTTCGATTCTATTTCATGTAGTATCACGATATGTGATTTGGCCTTCAAATCTCAGAATTTTGCATAATATTGAATTTTAAGCAAGTTTTCTTGCATTTTGTTTCGTACGAAAAATCATCGAATTTAGCAATATTTTGATGTTCATCATCCCCTTTTCCTTTATGTGACTTAAACAAAATATCATCGAATTAGGCAATATTTTGCCGTTTTCCACGTTTTTGTGAAATTTCTGTCTATGGGTATTAATTCATATATATACGATAAAAATTATGCAAACACATAATTGATTAGATAATAACCTTAAATACTTCATTTTCAATCAACTATTTGTTTCTCGTTAAAATACTGAGTAAGATATTGAAAAGGGGAGAAGTTCTGTTTTTATTGCACATATCGACGTTTCAGCCGGAATAGAGCGATTTTCGTGTACATCTTCCATCGGTAATATAAACGGAAAATCAGGAACATTTTAGTTAATACCAATGAAAACACATTGATTTTTATCATTTGTATTGGTAACAACACTGTCATGTCTTTTCTTGGATCTAAATAATACGAAACCTCGCTCTATGATTTGAAGTTAAAATCCTCATATATGGTTATATAGTGACTTTTTTCACGTTTTTCATGTAGTTTGATACTACGTAAATATATTCATTTTTACCAATATTTCGATACTATTTCATGTAGTATCACGATATGTGATTTGGCCTTCAAATCTCAGAATTTCGCATAATATTGCATTTTAAGCAAGTTTTCTTGCCTTTTGTTTCGTACGAAAAATCATCGAATTAAGCAATATTTTGACGTTTATCATCCCCTTTTCCTTTATGTGACTTAAACAAAATATCATTGAATTAGACAATATTTTGCCGTTTTCCACGTTTTTGTGAATTTTCAGTCTATGGATATTAATTCATATATATACGATAAAAATTATGCAAACACATAATTGATTAGATAATAACCTTAAATACTTCATTTTCAATCATCTATTTGTTTCTCGTTAAAATACTGAGTAAGATAATAAAAATGGAAGAAGTTCGGTTTTTATTGCATATATCGACGTTTCAGCCGGAATAGAGCGATTTTCGTGTACATCTTCCATCGGTAATATAAACGGAAAATCAGGAACATTTTAGTTAATACCAATGAAAACACATTGATTTTTATCATTTGTATTGGTAACAACACTGTCATGTCTTTTCTTGGATCTAAATAATACGAAACCTCGCTCTATGATTTGAAGTTAAAATCCTCAAATATGGTTAAATAGTGACTTTTTCACGTTTTTCATGTAGTTTGATACTACGTAAATATATTCATTTTTACCAATATTTCGATTCTATTTCATGTAGTATCACGATATGTGATTTGGCCTTCAAATCTCAGAATTTTGCATAATATTGCATTTTAAGCAAGTTTTCTTGCATTTTGTTTCGTACGAAAAATCATCGAATTTAGCAATATTTTGACGTTTATCATCCCATTTTCCTTTATGTGACTTAAACAAAATATCATCGAATTAGGCAATATTTTGCCGTTTCCTACGCTTTTGTGAATTTTCAGTCTATGGGTATTAATTCATTATATATACGATAAAAATGACGCAAACACATAATTGATTAGATAATAACCTTAAATACTTCATTTTCAATAATCTATTTGTTTCTCGTTAAAATACTGAGTAAGATAATGAAAAGGGGAGAAGTTCTGTTTTTATTGCATATATCGACGTTTCAGCCGGAATAGAGCGATTTTCGTGTACATCTTCCATCGGTAATATAAACGGAAAATCAGGAACATTTTAGTTAATACTAATGAAAAAACATTGATTTTTATCATTTGTATTGGAAACAACATTGTCATATGTCTTTTCTTGGATCTAAATAATACGAAACCTCGCTCTATGATTTGAAGTTAAAATCCTCAAATATGGTTAAATAGTGACTTTTTTCACGTTTTTCATGTAGTTTGATACTACGTAAATATATTAATTTTTACCAATATTTAGATTCTATTTCATGTAGTAACACGACATGTGATTTGGCCTTCAAATCTCAGAATTTCGCATAATATTGCATTTTAAGCAAGTTTTCTTGCTTTTTGTTTCGTACGAAAAATCATCGAATTTAGCAATATTTTGACGTTTATCATCCCCTTTTCCTTTATTTGATTTAAACAAAATATCATCGAATTAGGCAATATTTTGCGGTTTTTCCACGTTTTTGTGAATTTTCACTCTATGGGTATTATTTCATATATATACGATAACAATTATGCAAACACATAATTGATTAGATAATAACCTTAAATACTTCATTTTCAATCATCTATTTGTTTCTCGTAAAATACTGAGTAAGATATTGAAAAGGGGAGAAGTTCGGTTTTTATTGCATATATCGACGTTTCAGCCGGATTAGAGCGGTTTTACGTGTACATCTTCCCTCGGTAATATAAACGGAAAATCAGGAACATTTTAGTTAATTCTAATGAAAACACATTCATTTTTATTATTTGTATTGGAAACAACATTGTCAAATGTCTTTTCTTGGATCTAAATAATACGAAACCTCTCTCTATGATTTGAAGTTAAAATCCTCAAATATGGTTAAATAGTGACTTTTTCACGTTTTTCATGTAGTTTGATACTACGTAAATATATTCAATTTTACCAATATTTCGATACTATTTCATGTAGTATCACGATATGTGATTTGGCCTTCAAATCTCAGAATTTCGCATAATATTGCATTTTAAGCAAGTTTTCTTGCCTTTTGTTTCGTACGAAAAATCATCGAATTAAGCAATATTTTGACGTTTATCATCCCCTTTTCCTTTATGTGACTTAAACAAAATATCATTGAATTAGACAATATTTTGCCGTTTTCCACGTTTTTGTGAATTTTCAGTCTATGGATATTAATTCATATATATACGATCAAAATTATGCAAACACATAATTGATTAGATAATAACCTTAAATACTTCATTTTCAATCAACTATTTGTTTCTCGTTAAAATACTGAGTAAGATATTGAAAAGGGGAGAAGTTCTGTTTTTATTGCATATATCGACGTTTCAGCCGGATTAGAGCGGTTTTACGTGTACATCTTCCCTCGGTAATATAAACGGAAAATCAGGAACATTTTAGTTAATTCTAATGAAAACACATTGATTTTTATAATTTGTATTAGAAACAACATTGTCATATGTCTTTTCTTGGATCTAAATAATACGAAACCTCGCTCTATGATTTGAAATTAAAATCCTCAAATATGTTTTTTTCACGTTTTTCATGTAGTTTGATACTACGTAAATATATTCATTTTTACCAATATTTCGATTCTATTTCATGTAGTATCACGATATGTGATTTGGCCTTCAAATCTCAGAATTTTGCATAATATTGCATTTTAAGCAAGTTTTCTTGCATTTTGTTTCGTACGAAAAATCATCGAATTAAGCAATATTTTGACGTTTATCATCCCCTTTTCCTTTATGTGACTTAAACAAAATATCATCGAATTAGGCAATATTTTGCCGTTTTCTACGCTTTTGTGAATTTTCAGTCTATGGGTATTAATTCATTATATATACGATAAAAATGACGCAAACACATAATTGATTAGATAATAACCTTAAATACTTCATTTTCAATCATCTATTTGTTTCTCGTAAAATACTGAGTAAGATATTGAAAAGGGGAGAAGTTCGGTTTTTATTGCATATATCGACGTTTCAGCCGGATTAGAGCGGTTTTACGTGTACATCTTCCCTCGGTAATATAAACGGAAAATCAGGAACATTTTAGTTAATTCTAATGAAAACACATTCATTTTTATTATTTGTATTGGAAACAACATTGTCATATGTCTTTTCTTGGATCTAAATAATACGAAACCTCTCTCTATGATTTGAAGTTAAAATCCTCAAATATGGTTAAATAGTGACTTTTTTCACGTTTTTCATGTAGTTTGATATAACGTTAATATATTCATTTTTACCAATATTTCGATACTATTTCATGTAGTATCACGATATGTGATTTGGCCTTCAAATCTCAGAATTTCGCATAATATTGCATTTTAAGCAAGTTTTCTTGCCTTTTGTTTCGTACGAAAAATCATCGAATTTAGCAATATTTTGACGTTTATCAACCCCTTTTCCTTTATTTGATTTAAACAAAATATCATCGAATTAGGCAATATTTTGCGGTTTTTCCACGTTTTTTTGAATTTTCACTCTATGGGTATTATTTCATATATATACGAAAAAAATTATGCAAACACATAATTGATTAGATAATAACCTTAAATACTTCATTTTCAATCATCTATTTGTTTCTCGTAAAATACTGAGTAAGATATTGAAAAGGGGAGAAGTTCGGTTTTTATTGCATATATCGACGTTTCAGCCGGATTAGAGCGGTTTTACGTGTACATCTTCCCTCGGTAATATAAACGGAAAATCAGGAACATTTTAGTTAATTCTAATGAAAACACTTTCATTTTTATTATTTGTATTGGAAACAACATTGTCATATGTCTTTTCTTGGATCTAAATAATACGAAACATCTCTCTATGATTTGAAGTTAAAATCCTCAAATATGGTTAAATAGTGACTTTTTTCACGTTTTTCATGTAGTTTGATACTACGTAAATATATTCATTTTTACCAATATTTCGATACTATTTCATATAGTATCACGATATGTGATTTGGCCTTCAAATCTCAGAATTTCGCATAATATTGCATTTTAAGCAAGTTTTCTTGCCTTTTGTTTCGTACGAAAAATCATCGAATTAAGCAATATTTTGACGTTTATCATCCCCTTTTCCTTTATGTGACTTAAACAAAATATCATTGAATTAGACAATATTTTGCCGTTTTCCACGTTTTTGTGAATTTTCAGTCTATGGATATTAATTCATATATATACGATAAAAATTATGCAAACACATAATTGATTAGATAATAACCTTAAATACTTCATTTTCAATCATCTATTTGTTTCTCGTTAAAATACTGAGTAAGATAATAAAAAGGGAAGAAGTTCGGTTTTTATTGCATATATCGACGTTTCAGCCGGATTAGAGCGGTTTTACGTGTACATCTTCCCTCGGTAATATAAACGGAAAATCAAGAACATTTTAGTTAATTCTAATGAAAACACATTGATTTTTATAATTTGTATTGGAAACAACATTGTCATATGTCTATTCTTGGATCTAAATAATACGAAACCTCGCTCTATGATTTGAAGTTAAAATCCTCAAATATGGTTAAATATTGACTTTTTTCACGTTTTTCATGTAGTTTGATATTACGTAAATATATTCATTTTTACCAATATTTCGATACTATTTCATGTAGTATCACGATATGTGATTTGGCCTTCAAATCTCAGAATTTCGCATAATATTGCATTTTAAGCAAGTTTTCTTGCCTTTTGTTTCGTACGAAAAATCATCGAATTTAGCAATATTTTGACGTTTATCATCCCCTTTTCCTTTATGTGACTTGAACAAAATATCATCGAATTAGGCAATATTTTGCCGTTTTCCACGTTTTTGTGAATTTTCAGTCTATGGGTATTAATTCATATATATACGATAAAAATTATGCAAACACATAATTGATTAGATAATAACCTTAAATACTTCATTTTCAATCATCTATTTGTTTCTCGTAAAATACTGAGTAAGATATTGAAAAGGGGAGAAGTTCGGTTTTTATTGCATATATCGACGTTTCAGCCGGATTAGAGCGGTTTTACGTGTACATCTTCCCTCGGTAATATAAACGGAAAATCAGGAACATTTTAGTTAATTCTAATGAAAACACATTCATTTTTATTATTTGTATTGGAAACAACATTGTCATATGTCTTTTCTTGGATCTAAATAATACGAAACCTCTCTCTATGATTTGAAGTTAAAATCCTCAAATATGGTTAAATAGTGACTTTTTTCACGTTTTTCATGTAGTTTGATATAACGTAAATATATTCATTTTTACCAATATTTCGATACTATTTCATGTAGTATCACGATATGTGATTTGGCCTTCAAATCTCAGAATTTCGCATAATATTGCATTTTAAGCAAGTTTTCTTGCCTTTTGTTTCGTACGAAAAATCATCGAATTTAGCAATATTTTGACGTTTATCATCCCCTTTTCCTTTATTTGATTTAAACAAAATATCATCGAATTAG
This sequence comes from Procambarus clarkii, assembly GCF_040958095.1. Lineage (NCBI taxonomy): Eukaryota > Metazoa > Arthropoda > Malacostraca > Decapoda > Cambaridae > Procambarus > Procambarus clarkii. Next base: position 1,434,925 of record NC_091227.1, on the reverse strand, counting down.
GGAATATTTTGCGGTTTTTCCACGTTTTTGTGAATTTTCACTCTATGGGTATTATTTCATATATATACGATAAAAATTATGCAAACACATAATTGATTAGATAATAACCTTAAATACTTCATTTTCAATCATCTATTTGTTTCTCGTAAAATACTGAGTAAGATATTGAAAAGGGGAGAAGTTCGGTTTTTATTGCATATATCGACGTTTCAGCCGGATTAGAGTGGTTTTACGTGTACATCTTCCCTCGGTAATATAAACGGAAAATCAGGAACATTTTAGTTAATTCTAATGAAAACACATTCATTTTTATTATTTGTATTGGAAACAACATTGTCATATGTCTTTTCTTGGATCTAAATAATACGAAACCTCTCTCTATGATTTGAAGTTAAAATCCTCAAATATAGTTAAATAGTGACTTTTTTCACGTTTTTCATGTAGTTTGATACTACGTAAATATATTCATTTTTACCAATATTTCGATACTATTTCATGTAGTATCACGATATGTGATTTGGCCTTCAAATCTCAGAATTTCGCATAATATTGCATTTTAAGCAAGTTTTCTTGCCTTTTGTTTCGTACGAAAAATCATCGAATTAAGCAATATTTTGACGTTCATCATCCCCTTTTCCTTTATGTGACTTAAACAAAATATCATTGAATTAGACAATTTTTTGCCGTTTTCCACGTTTTTGTGAATTTTCAGTCTATGGATATTAATTCATATATATACGATAAAAATTATGCAAACACATAATTGATTAGATAATAACCTTAAATACTTCATTTTCAATCATCTATTTGTTTCTCGTTAAAATACTGAGTAAGATAATAAAAAGGGAAGAAGTTCGGTTTTTATTGCATATATCGACGTTTCAGCCGGATTAGAGCGGTTTTACGTGTACATCTTCCCTCGGTAATATAAACGGAAAATCAAGAACATTTTAGTTAATTCTAATGAAAACACATTGATTTTTATAATTTGTATTGGAAACAACATTGTCATATGTCTATTCTTGGATCTAAATAATACGAAACCTCGCTCTGTGATTTGAAGTTAAAATCCTCAAATATGGTTAAATATTGACTTTTTTCACGTTTTTCATGTAGTTTGATATTACGTAAATATATTCATTTTTACCAATATTTCGATACTATTTCATGTAGTATCACGATATGTGATTTGGCCTTCAAATCTCAGAATTTCGCATAATATTGCATTTTAAGCAAGTTTTCTTGCCTTTTGTTTCGTACGAAAAATCATCGAATTTAGCAATATTTTGACGTTCATCATACCCTTTTCCTTTATGTGACTTAAACAAAATATCATCGAATTAGGCAATATTTTGCCGTTTTCCACGTTTTTGTGAATTTTCAGTCTATGGGTATTAATTCATATATATACGATAAAAATTATGCAAACACATAATTGATTAGATAATAACCTTAAATACTTCATTTTCAATCAACTATTTGTTTCTCGTTAAAATACTGAGTAAGATATTGAAAAGGGGAGAAGTTCTGTTTTTATTGCATATATCGACGTTTCAGCCGGAATAGAGCGATTTTCGTGTACATCTTCCATCGGTAATATAAACGGAAAATCAGGAACATTTTAGTTAATACCAATGAAAACACATTGATTTTTATCATTTGTATTGGTAACAACACTGTCATGTCTTTTCTTGGATCGAAATAATACGAAACCTCGCTCTATGATTTGAAGTTAAAATCCTCAAATATGGTTAAATAGTGACTTTTTTACGTTTTTCATGTAGTTTGATACTACGTAAATATATTCATTTTTACCAATATTTAGATTCTATTTCATGTAGTAACACGACATGTGATTTGGCCTTCAAATCTCAGAATTTCGCATAATATTGCATTTTAAGCAAGTTTTCTTGCCTTTTGTTTCGTACGAAAAATCATCGAATTTAGCAATATTTTGACGTTTATCATCCCCTTTTCCTTTATTTGATTTAAACAAAATATCATCGAATTAGGCAATATTTTGCGGTTTTTCCACGTTTTTGTGAATTTTCACTCTATGGGTATTATTTCATATATATACGATAACAATTATGCAAACACATAATTGATTAGATAATAACCTTAAATACTTCATTTTCAATCATCTATTTGTTTCTCGTAAAATACTGAGTAAGATATTGAAAAGGGGAGAAGTTCTGTTTTTATTGCATATATCGACGTTTCAGCTGGAATAGAGCGATTTTCGTGTACATCTTCCATCGGTAATATAAACGGAAAATCAGGAACATTTTAGTTAATACCAATGAAAACACATTGATTTTTATCATTTGTATTGGTAACAACACTGTCTTATGTCTTTTCTTGGATCTAAATAATACGAAACCTCGCTCTATGATTTGAAGTTAAAATCCTCATATATGGTTAAATATTTACTTTTTTCACGTTTTTCATGTAATTTGATATAACGTAAATATATTCATTTTTTCCAATATTTCGATTCTATTTCATGTAGTATCACGATATGTGATTTGGCCTTCAAATCTCAGAATTTTGCATAATATTGCATTTTAAGCAAGTTTTCTTGCATTTTGTTTCGTACGAAAAATCATCGAATTTAGCAATATTTTGACGTTTATCATCCCATTTTCCTTTATGTGACTTAAACAAAATATAATCGAATTAGGCAATATTTTGCCGTTTCCTACGCTTTTGTGAATTTTCAGTCTATGGGTATTAATTCATTATATATACGATAAAAATGACGCAAACACATAATTGATTAGATAATAACCTTAAATACTTCATTTTCAATAATCTATTTGTTTCTCGTTAAAATACTGAGTAAGATAATGAAATGGGGAGAAGTTCGGTTTTTATTGCATATATCGACGTTTCAGCCGGATTAGAGCGGTTTTACGTGTACATCTTCCCTCGGTAATATAAACGGAAAATCAGGAACATATTAGTTAATTCTAATGAAAACACATTGATTTTTAAATTTTTGTATTGGAAACAACATTGTCATATGTCTTTTCTTGGATCTAAATAATACGAAACCTCGCTCTATGATTTGAAGTTAAAATCCTCAAATATGGTTAAGTAGTGACTTTTTTCACGTTTTTCATGTAGTTTGATACTACGTAAATATATTCATTTTTACCAATATTTCGATTCTATTTCATGTAGTATCACGATATGTGATTTGGCCTTCAAATCTCAGAATTTTGCATAATATTGAATTTTAAGCAAGTTTTCTTGCATTTTGTTTCGTACGAAAAATCATCGAATTTAGCAATATTTTGATGTTCATCATCCCCTTTTGCTTTATGTGACTTAAACAAAATATCATCGAATTAGGCAATATTTTGCCGTTTTCCACGTTTTTGTGAAATTTCAGTCTATGGGTATTAATTCATATATATACGATAAAAATTATGCAAACACATAATTGATTAGATAATAACCTTAAATACTTCATTTTCAATCAACTATTTGTTTCTCGTTAAAATACTGAGTAAGATATTGAAAAGGGGAGAAGTTCTGTTTTTATTGCATATATCGACGTTTCAGCCGGAATAGAGCGATTTTCGTGTACATCTTCCATCGGTAATATAAACGGAAAATCAGGAACATTTTAGTTAATACTAATGAAAAAACATTGATTTTTATCATTTGTATTGGAAACAACATTGTCATATGTCTTTTCTTGGATCTAAATAATACGAAACCTCGCTCTATGATTTGAAGTTAAAATCCTCAAATATGGTTATATAGTGACTTTTTTCACGTTTTTCATGTAGTTTGATACTACGTAAATATATTCATTTTTACCAATATTTAGATTCTATTTCATGTAGTAACACGACATGTGATTTGGCCTTCAAATCTCAGAATTTCGCATAATATTGCATTTTAAGCAAGTTTTCTTGCCTTTTGTTTCGTACGAAAAATCATCGAATTTAGCAATATTTTGACGTTTATCATCCCCTTTTCCTTTATTTGATTTAAACAAAATATCATCGAATTAGGCAATATTTTGCGGTTTTTCCACGTTTTTGTGAATTTTCACTCTATGGGTATTATTTCATATATATACGATAACAATTATGCAAACACATAATTGATTAGATAATAACCTTAAATACTTCATTTTCAATCATCTATTTGTTTCTCGTAAAATACTGAGTAAGATATTGAAAAGGGGAGAAGTTCTGTTTTTATTGCATATATCGACGTTTCAGCCGGAATAGAGCGATTTTCGTGTACATCTTCCATCGGTAATATAAACGGAAAATCAGGAACATTTTAGTTAATACCAATGAAAACACATTGATTTTTATCATTTGTATTGGTAACAACACTGTCTTATGTCTTTTCTTGGATCTAAATAATACGAAACCTCGCTCTATGATTTGAAGTTAAAATCCTCATATATGGTTAAATATTTACTTTTTTCACGTTTTTCATGTAATTTGATATAACGTAAATATATTCATTTTTTCCAATATTTCGATTCTATTTCATGTAGTATCACGATATGTGATTTGGCCTTCAAATCTCAGAATTTTGCATAATATTGCATTTTAAGCAAGTTTTCTTGCATTTTGTTTCGTACGAAAAATCATCGAATTTAGCAATATTTTGACGTTTATCATCCCATTTTCCTTTATGTGACTTAAACAAAATATCATCGAATTAGGCAATATTTTGCCGTTTCCTACGCTTTTGTGAATTTTCAGTCTATGGGTATTAATTCATTATATATACGATAAAAATGACGCAAACACATAATTGATTAGATAATAACCTTAAATACTTCATTTTCAATAATCTATTTGTTTCTCGTTAAAATACTGAGTAAGATAATGAAATGGGGAGAAGTTCGGTTTTTATTGCATATATCGACGTTTCAGCCGGATTAGAGCGGTTTTACGTGTACATCTTCCCTCGGTAATATAAACGGAAAATCAGGAACATATTAGTTAATTCTAATGAAAACACATTGATTTTTAAATTTTTGTATTGGAAACAACATTGTCATATGTCTTTTCTTGGATCTAAATAATACGAAACCTCGCTCTATGATTTGAAGTTAAAATCCTCAAATATGGTTAAGTAGTGACTTTTTTCACGTTTTTCATGTAGTTTGATACTACGTAAATATATTCATTTTTACCAATATTTCGATTCTATTTCATGTAGTATCACGATATGTGATTTGGCCTTCAAATCTCAGAATTTTGCATAATATTGAATTTTAAGCAAGTTTTCTTGCATTTTGTTTCGTACGAAAAATCATCGAATTTAGCAATATTTTGATGTTCATCATCCCCTTTTCCTTTATGTGACTTAAACAAAATATCATCGAATTAGGCAATATTTTGCCGTTTTCCACGTTTTTGTGAAATTTCAGTCTATGGGTATTAATTCATATATATACGATAAAAATTATGCAAACACATAATTGATTAGATAATAACCTTAAATACTTCATTTTCAATCAACTATTTGTTTCTCGTTAAAATACTGAGTAAGATATTGAAAAGGGGAGAAGTTCTGTTTTTATTGCATATATCGACGTTTCAGCCGGAATAGAGCGATTTTCGTGTACATCTTCCATCGGTAATATAAACGGAAAATCAGGAACATTTTAGTTAATACCAATGAAAACACATTGATTTTTATCATTTGTATTGGTAACAACACTGTCATGTCTTTTCTTGGATCTAAATAATACGAAACCTCGCTCTATGATTTGAAGTTAAAATCCTCATATATGGTTAAATAGTGACTTTTTTCACGTTTTTCATGTAGTTTGATACTACGTAAATATATTCATTTTTACCAATATTTCGATACTATTTCAAGTAGTATCACGATATGTGATTTGGCCTTCAAATCTCAGAATTTCGCATAATATTGCATTTTAAGCAAGTTTTCTTGCCTTTTGTTTCGTACGAAAAAATCATCGAATTAAGCAATATTTTGACGTTTATCATCCCCTATTCCTTTATGTGACTTAAACAAAATATCATTGAATTAGACAATATTTTGCCGTTTTCCACGTTTTTGTGAATTTTCAGTCTATGGATATTAATTCATATATATACGATAAAAATTATGCAAACACATAATTGATTAGATAATAACCTTAAATACTTCATTTTCAATCATCTATTTGTTTCTCGTTAAAATAGTGAGTAAGATAATAAAAATGGAAGAAGTTCGGTTTTTATTGCATATATCGACGTTTCAGCCGGATTAGAGCGGTTTTACGTGTACATCTTCCCTCGGTAATATAAACGGAAAATCAAGAACATTTTAGTTAATTCTAATGAAAACACATTGATTTTTATAATTTGTATTGGAAACAACATTGTCATATGTCTATTCTTGGATCTAAATAATACGAAACCTCGCTCTGTGATTTGAAGTTAAAATCCTCAAATATGGTTAAATATTGACTTTTTTCACGTTTTTCATGTAGTTTGATATTACGTAAATATATTCATTTTACCAATATTTCGATACTATTTCATGTAGTATCACGATATGTGATTTGGCCTTCAAATCTCAGAATTTCGCATAATATTGCATTTTAAGCAAGTTTTCTTGCCTTTTGTTGCGTACGAAAAATCATCGAATTTAGCAATATTTTGACGTTCATCATTCCCTTTTCCTTTATGTGACTTAAACAAAATATCATCGAATTAGGCATTATTTTGCCGTTTTCCACGTTTTTGTGAATTTTCAGTCTATGGGTATTAATTCATATATATACGATAAAAATTATGCAAACACATAATTGATTAGATAATAACCTTAAATACTTCATTTTCAATCAACTATTTGTTTCTCGTTAAAATACTGAGTAAGATATTGAAAAGGGGAGAAGTTCTGTTTTTATTGCATATATCGACGTTTCAGCCGGAATAGAGCGATTTTCGTGTACATCTTCCATCGGTAATATAAACGGAAAATCAGGAACATTTTAGTTAATACCAATGAAAACACATTGATTTTTATCATTTGTATTGGTAACAACACTGTCATGTCTTTTCTTGGATCTAAATAATACGAAACCTCGCTCTATGATTTGAAGTTAAAATCCTCAAATATGGTTAAATAGTGACTTTTTCACGTTTTTCATGTAGTTTGATACTACGTAAATATATTCATTTTTACCAATATTTCGATTCTATTTCATGTAGTATCACGATATGTGATTTGGCCTTCAAATCTCACAATTTTGCATAATATTGCATTTTAAGCAAGTTTTCTTGCATTTTGTTTCGTACGAAAAATCATCGAATTTAGCAATATTTTGACGTTTATCATCCCATTTTCCTTTATGTGACTTAAACAAAATATCATCGAATTAGGCAATATTTTGCCGTTTCCTACGCTTTTGTGAATTTTCAGTCTATGGGTATTAATTCATTATATATACGATAAAAATGACGCAAACACATAATTGATTAGATAATAACCTTAAATACTTCATTTTCAATAATCTATTTGTTTCTCGTTAAAATACTGAGTAAGATAATGAAAAGGGGAGAAGTTCTGTTTTTATTGCATATATCGACGTTTCAGCCGGAATAGAGCGATTTTCGTGTACATCTTCCATCGGTAATATAAACGGAAAATCAGGAACATTTTAGTTAATACTAATGAAAAAACATTGATTTTTATCATTTGTATTGGAAACAACATTGTCATATGTCTTTTCTTGGATCTAAATAATACGAAACCTCGCTCTATGATTTGAAGTTAAAATCCTCAAATATGGTTAAATAGTGACTTTTTTCACGTTTTTCATGTAGTTTGATACTACGGAAATATATTAATTTTTACCAATATTTAGATTCTATTTCATGTAGTAACACGACATGTGATTTGGCCTTCAAATCTCAGAATTTCGCATAATATTGCATTTTAAGCAAGTTTTCTTGCTTTTTGTTTCGTACGAAAAATCATCGAATTTAGCAATATTTTGACGTTTATCATCCCCTTTTCCTTTATTTGATTTAAACAAAATATCATCGAATTAGGCAATATTTTGCGGTTTTTCCACGTTTTTGTGAATTTTCACTCTATGGGTATTATTTCATATATATACGATAACAATTATGCAAACACATAATTGATTAGATAATAACCTTAAATACTTCATTTTCAATCATCTATTTGTTTCTCGTAAAATACTGAGTAAGATATTGAAAAGGGGAGAAGTTCGGTTTTTATTGCATATATCGACGTTTCAGCCGGATTAGAGCGGTTTTACGTGTACATCTTCCATCGGTAATATAAACGGAAAATCAAGAACATTTTAGTTAATTCTAATGAAAACACATTGATTTTTATAATTTGTATTGGAAACAACATTGTCATATGTCTATTCTTGGATCTAAATAATACGAAACCTCGCTCTATGATTTGAAGTTAAAATCCTCAAATATGGTTAAATATTGACTTTTTTCACGTTTTTCATGTAGTTTGATATTACGTAAATATATTAATTTTCACCAATATTTCGATACTATTTCATGTAGTATCACGATATGTGATTTGGCCTTCAAATCTCAGAATTTCGCATAATATTGCATTTTAAGCAAGTTTTCTTGCCTTTTGTTTCGTACGAAAAATCATCGAATTTAGCAATATTTTGACGTTTATCATCCCCTTTTCCTTTATGTGACTTGAACAAAATATCATCGAATTAGGCAATATTTTACCGTTTTCCACGTTTTTGTGAATTTTCAGTCTATGGGTATTAATTCATATATATACGATAAAAATGATGCAAACACATAATTGATTAGATAATAACCTTAAATATTTCATTTTCAATCATCTATTTGTTTCTCGTTAAAATACTGAGTAAGATAATGAAAAGGAGAGAAGTTCGGTTTTTATTGCATATATCGACGTTTCAGCCGGATTAGAACGGTTTTACGTGTACATCTTCCCTCGGTAATATAAACGGAAAATCAAGAACATTTTAGTTAATTCTAATGAAAACACATTGATTTTTATAATTTGTATTGGAAACAACATTGTCATATGTCTATTCTTGGATCTAAATAATAATACGAAACCTCGCTCTATGATTTGAAGTTAAAATCCTCAAATATTGTTAAATATTGACTTTTTTCACGTTTTTCATGTAGTTTGTTACTACGTAAATATATTCATTTTTACCAATATTTAGATTCTATTTCATGTAGTAACACGACATGTGATTTTGCCTTCAAATCTCAGAATTTCGCATAATATTGCATTTTAAGCAAGTTTTCTTGCCTTTTGTTTCGTACGAAAAATCATCGAATTTAGCAATATTTTGACGTTTATCATCCCCTTTTCCTTTATTTGATTTAAACAAAATATCATCGAATTAGGCAATATTTTGCGGTTTTTCCACGTTTTTGTGAATTTTCACTCTATGGGTATTATTTCATATATATACGATAAAAATTCTGCAAACACATAATTGATTAGATAATAACCTTAAATACTTCATTTTCAATCATCTATTTGTTTCTCGTAAAATACTGAGTAAGATATTGAAAAGGGGAGAAGTTCGGTTTTTATTGCATATATCGACGTTTCAGCCGGATTAGAGCGGTTTTACGTGTACATCTTCCCTCGGTAATATAAACGGAAAATCAGGAACATTTTAGTTAATTCTAATGAAAACACATTCATTTTTATTATTTGTATTGGAAACAACATTGTCATATGTCTTTTCTTGGATCTAAATAATACGAAACCTCTCTCTATTATTTGAAGTTAAAATCCTCAAATATGGTTAAATATTGACTTTTTTCACGTTTTTCATGTAGTTTGATATTACGTAAATATATTAATTTTCACCAATATTTCGATACTATTTCATGTAGTATCACGATATGTGATTTGGCCTTCAAATCTCAGAATTTCGCATAATATTGCATTTTAAGCAAGTTTTCTTGCCTTTTGTTTCGTACGAAAAATCATCGAATTTAGCAATATTTTGACGTTTATCATCCCCTTTTCCTTTATGTGACTTGAACAAAATATCATCGAATTAGGCAATATTTTGCCGTTTTCCACGTTTTTGTGAATTTTCAGTCTATGGGTATTAAATCATATATATACGATAAAAATGATGCAAACACATAATTGATTAGATAATAACCTTAAATATTTCATTTTCAATCATCTATTTGTTTCTCGTTAAAATACTGAGTAAGATAATGAAAAGGAGAGAAGTTCGGTTTTTATTGCATATATCGACGTTTCAGCCGGATTAGAGCGGTTTTACGTGTACATCTTCCCTCGGTAATATAAACTGAAAATCAGGAACATTTTAGTTAATTCTAATGAAAACACATTCATTTTTATTATTTGTATTGGAAACAACATTGTCATATGTCTTTTCTTGGATCTAAATAATACGAAACCTCTCTCTATGATTTGAAGTTAAAATCCTCAAATATGGTTAAATAGTGACTTTTTTCACGTTTTTCATGTAGTTTGATACTACGTAAATATATTCATTTTTACCAATATTTCGATACTATTTCATGTAGTATCACGATATGTGATTTGGCCTTCAAATCTCAGAATTTCGCATAATATTGCATTTTAAGCAAGTTTTCTTGCCTTTTGTTTCGTACGAAAAATCATCGAATTTAGCAATATTTTGACGTTTATCATCCCCTTTTCCTTTATGTGACTTAAACAAAATATCATCGAATTAGACAATATTTTGCCGTTTTCCACGTTTTTGTGAATTTTCAGTCTATGGATATTAATTCATATATATACGATAAAAATTATGCAAACACATAATTGATTAGATAATAACCTTAAATACTTCATTTTCAATCAACTATTTGTTTCTCGTTAAAATACTGAGTAAGATATTGAAAAGGGGAGAAGTTCTGTTTTTATTGCATATATCGACGTTTCAGCCGGATTAGAGCGGTTTTACGTGTACATCTTCCATCGGTAATATAAACGGAAAATCAGGAACATTTTAGTTAATACCAATGAAAACACATTGATTTTTATCATTTGTATTGGTAACAACACTGTCATATGTCTTTTCTTGGATCTAAATAATGCGAAACCTCGCTTTATGATTTGAAGTTAAAATCCTCATATATGGTTAAATATTGACTTTTTTCACGTTTTTCATGTAGTTTGATATAACGTAAATATATTCATTTTTACCAATAATTCGATACTATTTCATGTAGTATCACGATATGTGATTTGGCCTTCAAATCTCAGAATTTCGCATAATATTGCATTTTAAGCAAGTTTTCTTGCCTTTTGTTTCGTACGAAAAATCATCGAATTTAGCAATATTTTGACGTTTATCATCCCCTTTTCCTTTATGTGACTTAGACAAAATATCATCGAATTAGGCAATATTGTGCCGTTTTCTACGTTTTTGTGAATTTTCAGTCTATGGGTATTAATTCATATATATACGATAAAAATGATGCAAACACATAATTGATTAGATAATAACCTTAAATATTTCATTTTCAATCATCTATTTGTTTCTCGTTAAAATACTGAGTAAGATAATGAAAAGGAGAGAAGTTCGGTTTTTATTGCATATATCGACGTTTCAGCCGGATTAGAGCGGTTTTACGTGTACATCTTCCCTCGGTAATATAAACGGAAAATCAAGAACATTTTAGTTAATTCTAATGAAAACACATTGATTTTTATAATTTGTATTGGAAACAACATTGTCATATGTCTATTCTTGGATCTAAATAATACGAAACCTCGCTCTATGATTTGAAGCTAAAATCGTCAAATATGGTTAAATATTGACTTTTTTCACGTTTTTCATGTAGTTTGTTACTACGTAAATATATTCATTTTTACCAATATTTAGATTCTATTTCATGTAGTAACACGACATGTGATTTGGCCTTCAAATCTCAGAATTTCGCATAATATTGCATTTTAAGCAAGTTTTCTTGCCTTTTGTTTCGTACGAAAAATCATCGAATTTAGCAATATGTTGACGTTTATCATCCCCTTTTCCTTTATTTGATTTAAACAAAATATCATCGAATTAGGCAATATTTTGCGGTTTTTCCACGTTTTTGTGAATTTTCACTCTATGGGTATTATTTCATATATATACGATAAAAATTATGCAAACACATAATTGATTAGATAATAACCTTAAATACTTCATTTTCAATCAACTATTTGTTTCTCGTTAAAATACTGAGTAAGATATTGAAAAGGGGAGAAGTTCGGTTTTTATTGCATATATCGACGTTTCAGCCGGATTAGAGCGGTTTTACTTGTACATCTTCCATCGGTAATATAAACGGAAAATCAGGAACATTTTAGTTAATACCAATGAAAACACATTGATTTTTATCATTTGTATTGGTAACAACACTGTCATATGTCTTTTCTTGGATCTAAATAATGCGAAACCTCGCTCTATGATTTGAAGTTAAAATCCTCATATATGGTTAAATATTGACTTTTTTCACGTTTTTCATGTAGTTTGATATAACGTAAATATATTCATTTTTACCAATATTTCGATACTATTTCATGTAGTATCACGATATGTGATTTGGCCTTCAAATCTCAGAATTTCGCATAATATTGCATTTTAAGCAAGTTTTCTTGCCTTTTGTTTCGTACGAAAAATCATCGAATTAAGCAATATTTTGACGTTTATCATCCCCTTTTCCTTTATGTGACTTAAACAAAATATCATCGAATTAGGCAATATTTTGCCGTTTTCTACGTTTTTGTGAATTTTCAGTCTATGGGTATTAATTCATATATATACGATAAAAATGATGCAAACACATAATTGATTAGATAATAACCTTAAATACTTCATTTTCAATCATCTATTTGTTTCTCGTTAAAATACTGAGTAAGATAATGAAAAGGGGAGAAGTTCGGTTTTTATTGCATATATCGACGTTTCAGCCGGATTAGAGCGGTTTTACGTTTACATCTTCCCTCGGTAATATAAACAGAAAATCAAGAACATTTTAGTTAATTCTAATGAAAACACATTGATTTTTATAATTTGTATTGGAAACAACATTGTCATATGTCTATTCTTGGATCTAAATAATACGAAACCTCGCTCTATGATTTGAAGTTAAAATCCTCAAATATGGTTAAATATTGACTTTTTTCACGTTTTTCATGTAGTTTGATATTACGTAAATATATTCATTTTCACCAATATTTCGATACTATTTCATGTAGTATCACGATATGTGATTTGGCCTTCAAATCTCAGAATTTCGCATAATATTGCATTTTAAGCAAGTTTTCTTGCCTTTTGTTTCGTACGAAAAATCATCGAACTTAGCAATATTTTGACGTTTATCATCCCCTTTTCCTTTATGTGACTTGAACAAAATATCATCGAATTAGGCAATATTTTGCCGTTTTCCACGTTTTTTTGAATTTTCAGTCTATGGGTATTAATTCATATATATATACGATAAAAATGATGCAAACACATAATTGATTAGATAATAACCTTAAATATTTCATTTTCAATCATCTATTTGTTTCTCGTTGAAATACTGAGTAAGATAATGAAAAGGAGAGAAGTTCAGTTTTTATTGCATATATCGACGTTTCAGCCGGATTAGAGCGGTTTTACGTGTACATCTTCCCTCGGTAATATAAACGGAAAATCAAGAACATTTTAGTTAATTCTAATGAAAACACATTGATTTTTATAATTTGTATTGGAAACAACATTGTCATATGTCTATTCTTGGATCTAAATAATACGAAACCTCGCTCTATGATTTGAAGTTAAAATCCTCAAATATGGTTAAATATTGACTTTTTTCACGTTTTTCATGTAGTTTGATACTACGTAAATATATTCATTTTTAAAAATATTTAGATTCTATTTCATGTAGTTACACGACATTTGATTTGGCCTTCAAATCTCAGAATTTCGAATAATATCGCATTTTAAGCAAGTTTTCTTACCTTTTGTTTCGTACGAAAAATCATCCAATTTAGCAATATTTTGACGTTTATCATCCCCTTTTCCTTTATTTGATATATACAAAATATCATCGAATTAGGCAATATTTTGCGGTTTTTCCACGTGTTTGTGAATTTTCACTCTATGGGTATTATTTCATATATATACGATAAAAATTATGCAAACACATAATTGATTAGATAATAACCTTAAATACTTCATTTTCAATCAACTATTTGTTTCTCGTAAAATACTGAGAATATAAATAAATATAAATATATAAAAAGGGGAGAAGTTCGGTTTTTATTGCATATATCGACGTTTCAGCCGGATTACAGCGGTTTTACGTGTACATCTTCCCTCGGTAATATAAACGGAAAATCAGGAACATTTTAGTTAATACCAATGAAAACACATTGATTTTTATCATTTGTATTGGTAACAACACTGTCATATGTCTTTTCTTGGATCTAAATAATGCGAAACCTCGCTCTATGATTTGAAGTTAAAATCCTCATATATGGTTAAATATTGACTTTTTTCACGTTTTTCATGTAGTTTGATATAACGTAAATATATTCATTTTTACCAATAATTCGATACTATTTCATGTAGTATCACGATATGTGATTTGGCCTTCAAATCTCAGAATTTCGCATAATATTGCATTTTAAGCAAGTTTTCTTGCCTTTTGTTTCGTACGAAAAATCATCGAATTTAGCAATATTTTGACGTTTATCATCCCCTTTTCCTTTATGTGACTTAGACAAAATATCATCGAATTAGGCAATATTGTGCCGTTTTCTACGTTTTTGTGAATTTTCAGTCTATGGGTATTAATTCATATATATACGATAAAAATGATGCAAACACATAATTGATTAGATAATAACCTTAAATATTTCATTTTCAATCATCTATTTGTTTCTCGTTAAAATACTGAGTAAGATAATGAAAAGGAGAGAAGTTCGGTTTTTATTGCATATATCGACGTTTCAGCCGGATTAGAGCGGTTTTACGTGTACATCTTCCCTCGGTAATATAAACGGAAAATCAAGAACATTTTAGTTAATTCTAATGAAAACACATTGATTTTTATAATTTGTATTGGAAACAACATTGTCATATGTCTATTCTTGGATCTAAATAATACGAAACCTCGCTCTATGATTTGAAGCTAAAATCGTCAAATATGGTTAAATATTGACTTTTTTCACGTTTTTCATGTAGTTTGTTACTACGTAAATATATTCATTTTTACCAATATTTAGATTCTATTTCATGTAGTAACACGACATGTGATTTGGCCTTCAAATCTCAGAATTTCGCATAATATTGCATTTTAAGCAAGTTTTCTTGCCTTTTGTTTCGTACGAAAAATCATCGAATTTAGCAATATGTTGACGTTTATCATCCCCTTTTCCTTTATTTGATTTAAACAAAATATCATCGAATTAGGCAATATTTTGCGGTTTTTCCACGTTTTTGTGAATTTTCACTCTATGGGTATTATTTCATATATATACGATAAAAATTATGCAAACACATAATTGATTAGATAATAACCTTAAATACTTCATTTTCAATCAACTATTTGTTTCTCGTTAAAATACTGAGTAAGATATTGAAAAGGGGAGAAGTTCGGTTTTTATTGCATATATCGACGTTTCAGCCGGATTAGAGCGGTTTTACTTGTACATCTTCCATCGGTAATATAAACGGAAAATCAGGAACATTTTAGTTAATACCAATGAAAACACATTGATTTTTATCATTTGTATTGGTAACAACACTGTCATATGTCTTTTCTTGGATCTAAATAATGCGAAACCTCGCTCTATGATTTGAAGTTAAAATCCTCATATATGGTTAAATATTGACTTTTTTCACGTTTTTCATGTAGTTTGATATAACGTAAATATATTCATTTTTACCAATATTTCGATACTATTTCATGTAGTATCACGATATGTGATTTGGCCTTCAAATCTCAGAATTTCACATAATATTGCATTTTAAGCAAGTTTTCTTGCCTTTTGTTTCGTACGAAAAATCATCGAATTAAGCAATATTTTGACGTTTATCATCCCCTTTTCCTTTATGTGACTTAAACAAAATATCATCGAATTAGGCAATATTTTGCCGTTTTCTACGTTTTTGTGAATTTTCAGTCTATGGGTATTAATTCATATATATACGATAAAAATGATGCAAACACATAATTGATTAGATAATAACCTTAAATACTTCATTTTCAATCATCTATTTGTTTCTCGTTAAAATACTGAGTAAGATAATGAAAAGGGGAGAAGTTCGGTTTTTATTGCATATATCGACGTTTCAGCCGGATTAGAGCGGTTTTACGTGTACATCTTCCCTCGGTAATATAAACAGAAAATCAAGAACATTTTAGTTAATTCTAATGAAAACACATTGATTTTTATAATTTGTATTGGAAACAACATTGTCATATGTCTATTCTTGGATCTAAATAATACGAAACCTCGCTCTATGATTTGAAGTTAAAATCCTCAAATATGGTTAAATATTGACTTTTTTCACGTTTTTCATGTAGTTTGATATTACGTAAATATATTCATTTTCACCAATATTTCGATACTATTTCATGTAGTATCACGATATGTGATTTGGCCTTCAAATCTCAGAATTTCGCATAATATTGCATTTTAAGCAAGTTTTCTTGCCTTTTGTTTCGTACGAAAAATCATCGAACTTAGCAATATTTTGACGTTTATCATCCCCTTTTCCTTTATGTGACTTGAACAAAATATCATCGAATTAGGCAATATTTTGCCGTTTTCCACGTTTTTTTGAATTTTCAGTCTATGGGTATTAATTCATATATATATACGATAAAAATGATGCAAACACATAATTGATTAGATAATAACCTTAAATATTTCATTTTCAATCATCTATTTGTTTCTCGTTGAAATACTGAGTAAGATAATGAAAAGGAGAGAAGTTCAGTTTTTATTGCATATATCGACGTTTCAGCCGGATTAGAGCGGTTTTACGTGTACATCTTCCCTCGGTAATATAAACG
This sequence comes from Procambarus clarkii, assembly GCF_040958095.1. Classification (NCBI taxonomy): domain Eukaryota; kingdom Metazoa; phylum Arthropoda; class Malacostraca; order Decapoda; family Cambaridae; genus Procambarus; species Procambarus clarkii. Next base: position 1,417,850 of record NC_091227.1, on the reverse strand, counting down.
GAAAATCAAGAACATTTTAGTTAATTCTAATGAAAACACATTGATTTTTATAATTTGTATTGGAAACAACATTGTCATATGTCTATTCTTGGATCTAAATAATACGAAACCTCGCTCTATGATTTGAAGTTAAAATCCTCAAATATGGTTAAATATTGACTTTTTTCACGTTTTTCATGTAGTTTGATACTACGTAAATATATTCATTTTTAAAAATATTTAGATTCTATTTCATGTAGTTACACGACATTTGATTTGGCCTTCAAATCTCAGAATTTCGAATAATATCGCATTTTAAGCAAGTTTTCTTACCTTTTGTTTCGTACGAAAAATCATCCAATTTAGCAATATTTTGACGTTTATCATCCCCTTTTCCTTTATTTGATATATACAAAATATCATCGAATTAGGCAATATTTTGCGGTTTTTCCACGTGTTTGTGAATTTTCACTCTATGGGTATTATTTCATATATATACGATAAAAATTATGCAAACACATAATTGATTAGATAATAACCTTAAATACTTCATTTTCAATCAACTATTTGTTTCTCGTAAAATACTGAGAATATAAATAAATATAAATATATAAAAAGGGGAGAAGTTCGGTTTTTATTGCATATATCGACGTTTCAGCCGGATTACAGCGGTTTTACGTGTACATCTTCCCTCGGTAATATAAACGGAAAATCAGGAACATTTTAGTTAATACCAATGAAAACACATTGATTTTTATCATTTGTATTGGTAACAACACTGTCATATGTCTTTTCTTGGATCTAAATAATGCGAAACCTCGCTCTATGATTTGAAGTTAAAATCCTCATATATGGTTAAATATTGACTTTTTTCACGTTTTTCATGTAGTTTGATATAACGTAAATATATTCATTTTTACCAATATTTCGATACTATTTCATGTAGTATCACGATATGTGATTTGGCCTTCAAATCTCAGAATTTCGCATAATATTGCATTTTAAGCAAGTTTTCTTGCCTTTTGTTTCGTACGAAAAATCATCGAATTTAGCAATATTTTGACGTTTATCATCCCCTTTTCCTTTATGTGACTTAAACAAAATATCATCGAATTAGGCAATTTTTTGCCGTTTTCCACGTTTTTGTGAATTTTCAGTCTATGGGTATTAATTCATATATATACGATAAAAATTATGCAAACACATAATTGATTAGATAATAACCTTAAATACTTCATTTTCAATCAACTATTTGTTTCTCGTTAAAATACTGAGTAAGATATTGAAAACGGGAGAAGTTCTGTTTTTATTGCATATATCGACGTTTCAGCCGGAATAGAGCGATTTTCGTGTACATCATCCATCGGTAATATAAACGGAAAATCAGGAACATTTTAGTTAATACCAATGAAAACACATTGATTTTTATCATTTGTATATGTAACAACACTGTCATATGTCTTTTCTTGGATCTAAATAATACGAAACCTCGCTCTATGATTTGAAGTTAAAATCCTCATATATGGTTAAATATTGACTTTTTTCACGTTTTTCATGTAGTTTGATATAACGTAAATATATTCATTTTTACCAATAATTCGATACTATTTCATGTAGTATCACGATATGTGATTTGGCCTTCAAATCTCAGAATTTCGCATAATATTGCATTTTAAGCAAGTTTTCTTGCCTTTTGTTTCGTACGAAAAATCATCGAATTTAGCAATATTTTGACGATTATCATCCCCTTTTCCTTTATGTGACTTAAACAAAATATCATCGAATTAGGCAATATTTAGCCGTTTTCCACGTTTTTGTGAATTTTCAGTCTATGGGTATTAATTCATATATATACGATAAAAATGATGCAAACACATAATTGATTAGATAATAACCTTAAATACTTCATTTTCAATCAACTATTTGTTTCTCGTTAAAATACTGAGTAAGATATTGAAAAGGGGAGAAGTTCGGTTTTTATTGCATATATCGACGTTTCAGCCGGATTAGAGCGGTTTTACTTGTACATCTTCCATCGGTAATATAAACGGAAAATCAGGAACATTTTAGTTAATACCAATGAAAACACATTGATTTTTATCATTTGTATTGGTTACAACACTGTCATATGTCTTTTCTTGGATCTAAATAATGCGAAACCTCGCTCTATGATTTGAAGTTAAAATCCTCATATATGGTTATATATTGACTTTTTTCACGTTTTTCATGTAGTTTGATATAACGTAAATATATTCATTTTTACCAATATTTCGATACTATTTCATGTAGTATCACGATATGTGATTTGGCCTTCAAATCTCAGAATTTCGCATAATATTGCATTTTAAGCAAGTTTTCTTGCCTTTTGTTTCGTACGAAAAATCATCGAATTAAGCAATATTTTGACGTTTATCATCCCCTTTTCCTTTATGTGACTTAAACAAAATATCATCGAATTAGGCAATATTTTGCCGTTTTCTACGTTTTTGTGAATTTTCAGTCTATGGGTATTAATTCATATATATACGATAAAAATGATGCAAACACATAATTGATTAGATAATAACCTTAAATACTTCATTTTCAATCATCTATTTGTTTCTCGTTAAAATACTGAGTAAGATAATGAAAAGGGGAGAAGTTCGGTTTTTATTGCATATATCGACGTTTCAGCCGGATTAGAGCGGTTTTACGTGTACATCTTCCCTCGGTAATATAAACAGAAAATCAAGAACATTTTAGTTAATTCTAATGAAAACACATTGATTGTTATAATTTGTATTGGAAACAACATTGTCATATGTCTATTCTTGGATCTAAATAATACGAATCCTCGCTCTATGATTTGAAGTTAAAATCCTCAAATATGGTTAAATATTGACTTTTTTCACGTTTTTCATGTAGTTTGATATTACGTAAATATATTCATTTTCACCAATATTTCGATACTATTTCATGTAGTATCACGATATGTGATTTGGCCTTCAAATCACAGAATTTCGCATAATATTGCATTTTAAGCAAGTTTTCTTGCCTTTTGTTTCGTACGAAAAATCATCGAATTTAGCAATATTTTGACGTTTATCATCCCCTTTTCCTTTATTTGATTTAAACAAAATATCATCGAATTAGGCAATATTTTGCGGTTTTTCCACGTTTTTGTGAATTTTCACTCTATGGGTATTATTTCATATATATACGATAAAAATTATGCAAACACATAATTGATTAGATAATAACCTTAAATACTTCATTTTCAATCATCTATTTGTTTCTCGTAAAATACTGAGTAAGATATTGAAAAGGGGAGAAGTTCTGTTTTTATTGCATATATCGACGTTTCAGCCGGAATAGAGCGATTTTCGTGTACATCTTCCATCGGTAATATAAACGGAAAATCAGGAACATTTTAGTTAATACCAATGAAAACACATTGATTTTTATCATTTGTATTGGTAACAACACTGTCATGTCTTTTCTTGGATCTAAATAATACGAAACCTCGCTCTATGATTTGAAGTTAAAATCCTCATATATGGTTAAATAGTGACTTTTTTCACGTTTTTCATGTAGTTTGATACTACGTAAATATATTAATTTTTACCAATATTTAGATTCTATTTCATGTAGTAACACGACATGTGATTTGGCCTTCAAATCTCAGAATTTCGCATAATATTGCATTTTAAGCAAGTTTTCTTGCTTTTTGTTTCGTACGAAAAAATCATCGAATTTAGCAATATTTTGACGTTTATCATCCCCCTTTTCCTTTATTTGATTTAAACAAAATATCATCGAATTAGGCAATATTTTGCGGTTTTTCCACGTTTTTGTGAATTTTCACTCTATGGGTATTATTTCATATATATACGATAACAATTATGCAAACACATAATTGATTAGATAATAACCTTAAATACTTCATTTTCAATCATCTATTTGTTTCTCGTAAAATACTGAGTAAGATATTGAAAAGAGGAGAAGTTCGGTTTTTATTGCATATATCGACGTTTCAGCCGGATTAGAGCGGTTTTACGTGTACATCTTCCCTCGGTAATATAAACGGAAAATCAGGAACATTTTAGTTAATTCTAATGAAAACACATTCATTTTTATTATTTGTATTGGAAACAACATTGTCATATGTCTTTTCTTGGATCTAAATAATACGAAACCTCTCTCTATGATTTGAAGTTAAAATCCTCAAATATGGTTAAATAGTGACTTTTTTCACGTTTTTCATGTAGTTTGATACTACGTAAATATATTCATTTTTACCAATATTTCGATACTATTTCATGTAGTATCACGATATGTGATTTGGCCTTCAAATCTCAGAATTTCGCATAATATTGCATTTTAAGCAAGTTTTCTTGCCTTTTGTTTCGTACGAAAAATCATCGAATTAAGCAATATTTTGACGTTCATCATCCCCCTTTTCCTTTATGTGACTTAAACAAAATATCATCGAATTAGACAATATTTTGCCGTTTTCCACGTTTTTGTGAATTTTGAGTCTATGGATATTAATTCATATATATACGATAAAAATTATGCAAACACATAATTGATTAGATAATAACCTTAAATACTTCATTTTCAATCAACTATTTGTTTCTCGTTAAAATACTGAGTAAGATATTGAAAAGGGGAGAAGTTCTGTTTTTATTGCATATATCGACGTTTCAGCCGGATTAGAGCGGTTTTACTTGTACATCTTCCATCGGTAATATAAACGGAAAATCAAGAACATTTTAGTTAATTCTAATGAAAACACATTGATTTTTATAATTTGTATTGGAAACAACATTGTCATATGTCTATTCTTGGATCTAAATAATACGAAACCTCGCTCTATGATTTGAAGTTAAAATCCTCAAATATGGTTAAATATTTACTTTTTTCACGTTTTTCATGTAATTTGATATAACGTAAATATATTCATTTTTTCCAATATTTCGATTCTATTTCATGTAGTATCACGATATGTGATTTGGCCTTCAAATCTCAGAATTTCGCATAATATTGCATTTTAAGCAAGTTTTCTTGCATTTTGTTTCGTACGAAAAATCATCGAATTTAGCAATATTTTGACGTTTATCATCCCATTTTCCTTTATGTGACTTAAACAAAATATAATCGAATTAGGCAATATTTTGCCGTTTCCTACGCTTTTGTGAATTATCAGTCTATGGGTATTAATTCATTATATATACGATAAAAATGACGCAAACACATAATTGATTAGATAATAACCTTAAATACTTCATTTTCAATAATCTATTTGTTTCTCGTTAAAATACTGAGTAAGATAATGAAATGGGGAGAAGTTCGGTTTTTATTGCATATATCGACGTTTCAGCCGGATTAGAGCGGTTTTACGTGTACATCTTCCCTCGGTAATATAAACGGAAAATCAGGAACATATTAGTTAATTCTAATGAAAACACATTGATTTTTAAATTTTGTATTGGAAACAACATTGTCATATGTCTTTTCTTGGATCTAAATAATACGAAACCTCGCTCTATGATTTGAAGTTAAAATCCTCAAATATGGTTAAAGTAGTGAGTTTTTCACGTTTTTCATGTAGTTTGATACTACGTAAATATATTCATTTTTACCAATATTTCGATTCTATTTCATTTAGTATCACGATATGTGATTTGGCCTTCAAATCTCAGAATTTTGCATAATATTGAATTTTAAGCAAGTTTTCTTGCATTTTGTTTCGTACGAAAAATCATCGAATTTAGCAATATTTTGACGTTTATCATCCCATTTTCCTTTATGTGACTTAAACAAAATATCATCGAATTAGGCAATATTTTGCCGTTTTCCACGTTTTTGTGAAATTTCAGTCTATGGGTATTAATTCATTTATATACGATAAAAATTATGCAAACACATAATTGATTAGATAATAACCTTAAATACTTCATTTTCAATCAACTATTTGTTTCTCGTTAAAATACTGAGTAAGATATTGAAAAGGGGAGAAGTTCTGTTTTTATTGCATATATCGACGTTTCAGCCGGAATAGAGCGATTTTACGTGTACATCTTCCATCGGTAATATAAACGGAAAATCAGGAACATTTTAGTTAATACCAATGAAAACACATTGATTTTTATCATTTGTATTGGTAACAACACTGTCATATGTCTTTTCTTGGATCTAAATAATACGAAACCTCGCTCTATGATTTGAAGTTAAAATCCTCATATATGGTTAAATAGTGACTTTTTTCACGTTTTTCATGTAGTTTGATACTACGTAAATATATTAATTTTTACCAATATTTAGATTCTATTTCATGTAGTAACACGACATGTGATTTGGCCTTCAAATCTCAGAATTTCGCATAATATTGCATTTTAAGCAAGTTTTCTTGCTTTTGTTTCGTACGAAAAATCATCGAATTTAGCAATATTTTGACGTTATCATCCCATTTTCCTTTATGTGACTTAAACAAAATATCATCGAATTAGGCAATATTTTGCCGTTTCCTACGCTTTTGTGAATTTTCAGTCTATGGGTATTAATTCATTATATATACGATAAAAATGACGCAAACACATAATTGATTAGATAATAACCTTAAATACTTCATTTTCAATAATCTATTTGTTTCTCGTTAAAATACTGAGTAAGATAATGAAAATGGGGAGAAGTTCGGTTTTTATTGCATATATCGACGTTTCAGCCGGATTAGAGCGGTTTTACGTGTACATCTTCCCTCGGTAATATAAACGGAAAATCAGGAACATATTAGTTAATTCTAATGAAAACACATTGATTTTTATAATTTTGTATTGGAAACAACATTGTCATATGTCTTTTCTTGGATCTAAATAATACGAAACCTCGCTCTATGATTTGAAGTTAAAATCCTCAAATATGGTTAAGTAGTGACTTTTTTCACGTTTTTCATGTAGTTTGATACTACGTAAATATATTCATTTTTACCAATATTTCGATTCTATTTCATGTAGTATCACGATATGTGATTTGGCCTTCAAATCTCAGAATTTCGCATAATATTGCATTTTAAGCAAGTTTTCTTGCATTTTGTTTCGTACGAAAAATCATCGAATTTAGCAATATTTTGACTGTTCATCATCCCCTTTTCCTTTATGTGACTTAAACAAAATATCATCGAATTAGGCAATATTTTGCCGTTTTCCACGTTTTTGTGAATTTCAGTCTATGGGTATTAATTCATATATATACGATAAAAATTATGCAAACACATAATTGATTAGATAATAACCTTAAATACTTCATTTTCAATCAACTATTTGTTTCTCGTAAAATACTGAGTAAGATATTGAAAAGGGGAGAAGTTCTGTTTTTATTGCATATATCGACGTTTCAGCCGGAATAGAGCGATTTTCGTGTACATCTTCCATCGGTAATATAAACGGAAAATCAGGAACATTTTAGTTAATACCAATGAAAACACATTGATTTTTATCATTTGTATTGGTAACAACACTGTCTATGTCTTTTCTTGGATCTAAATAATACGAAACCTCGCTCTATGATTTGAAGTTAAAATCCTCATATATGGTTAAATAGTTACTTTTTTCACGTTTTTCATGTAGTTTGATACTACGTAAATATATTCATTTTTACCAATATTTCGATACTATTTCATGTAGTATCACGATATGTGATTTGGCCTTCAAATCTCAGAATTTCGCATAATATTGCATTTTAAGCAAGTTTTCTTGCATTTTGTTTCGTACGAAAAATCATCGAATTAAGCAATATTTTGACGTTTATCATCCCATTTCCTTTATGTGACTTAAACAAAATATCATTGAATTAGACAATATTTTGCCGTTTCCTACGCTTTTGTGAATTTTCAGTCTATGGGTATTAATTCATATATATACGATAAAAATGACTGCAAACACATAATTGATTAGATAATAACCTTAAATACTTCATTTTCAATAATCTATTTGTTTCTCGTTAAAATACTGAGTAAGATAATGAAAATGGGAGAAGTTCGGTTTTTATTGCATATATCGACGTTTCAGCCGGATTAGAGCGGTTTTACGTGTACATCTTCCCTCGGTAATATAAACGGAAAATCAGGAACATATTAGTTAATTCTAATGAAAACACATTGATTTTTAATTTTGTATTGGAAACAACATTGTCATATGTCTATTCTTGGATCTAAATAATACGAAACCTCGCTCTATGATTTGAAGTTAAAATCCTCAAATATGGTTAAGTAGTGACTTTTTTCACGTTTTTCATGTAGTTTGATACTACGTAAATATATTCATTTTTACCAATATTTCGATTACTATTTCATGTAGTATCACGATATGTGATTTGGCCTTCAAATCTCAGAATTTTCGCATAATATTGAATTTTAAGCAAGTTTTCTTGCATTTTGTTTCGTACGAAAAATCATCGAATTTAGCAATATTTTGATGTTCATCATTCCCCTTTTGCTTTATGTGACTTAAACAAAATATCATCGAATTAGGCAATATTTTGCCGTTTTCCACGTTTTTGTGAAATTTCAGTCTATGGGTATTAATTCATATATATACGATAAAAATTATGCAAACACATAATTGATTAGATAATAACCTTAAATACTTCATTTTCAATCAACTATTTGTTTCTCGTTAAAATACTGAGTAAGATATTGAAAAGGGGAGAAGTTCTGTTTTTATTGCATATATCGACGTTTCAGCCGGAATAGAGCGATTTTCGTGTACATCTTCCATCGGTAATATAAACGGAAAATCAGGAACATTTTAGTTAATACTAATGAAAAAACATTGATTTTTATCATTTGTATTGGAAACAACATTGTCATATGTCTTTTCTTGGATCTAAATAATACGAAACCTCGCTCTATGATTTGAAGTTAAAATCCTCAAATATGGTTATATAGTGACTTTTTCACGTTTTTCATGTAGTTTGATACTACGTAAATATATTCATTTTTACCAATATTTAGATTCTATTTCATGTAGTAACACGACATGTGATTTGGCCTTCAAATCTCAGAATTTCGCATAATATTGCATTTTAAGCAAGTTTTCTTGCCTTTTGTTTCGTACGAAAAATCATCGAATTTAGCAATATTTTGACGTTTATCATCCCCTTTTCCTTTATTTGATTTAAACAAAATATCATCGAATTAGGCAATATTTTGCGGTTTTTCCACGTTTTTGTGAATTTTCACTCTATGGGTATTATTTCATATATATACGATAACAATTATGCAAACACATAATTGATTAGATAATAACCTTAAATACTTCATTTTCAATCATCTATTTGTTTCTCGTAAAATACTGAGTAAGATATTGAAAAGGGGAGAAGTTCTGTTTTTATTGCATATATCGACGTTTCAGCCGGAATAGAGCGATTTTCGTGTACATCTTCCATCGGTAATATAAACGGAAAATCAGGAACATTTTAGTTAATACCAATGAAAACACATTGATTTTTATCATTTGTATTGGTAACAACACTGTCTTATGTCTTTTCTTGGATCTAAATAATACGAAACCTCGCTCTATGATTTGAAGTTAAAATCCTCATATATGGTTAAATATTTACTTTTTTCACGTTTTTCATGTAATTTGATATAACGTAAATATATTCATTTTTTCCAATATTTCGATTCTATTTCATGTAGTATCACGATATGTGATTTGGCCTTCAAATCTCAGAATTTTGCATAATATTGCATTTTAAGCAAGTTTTCTTGCATTTTGTTTCGTACGAAAAATCATCGAATTTAGCAATATTTTGACGTTTATCATCCCATTTTCCTTTATGTGACTTAAACAAAATATCATCGAATTAGGCAATATTTTGCCGTTTCCTACGCTTTTGTGAATTTTCAGTCTATGGGTATTAATTCATTATATATACGATAAAAATGACGCAAACACATAATTGATTAGATAATAACCTTAAATACTTCATTTTCAATAATCTATTTGTTTCTCGTTAAAATACTGAGTAAGATAATGAAATGGGGAGAAGTTCGGTTTTTATTGCATATATCGACGTTTCAGCCGGATTAGAGCGGTTTTACGTGTACATCTTCCCTCGGTAATATAAACGGAAAATCAGGAACATATTAGTTAATTCTAATGAAAACACATTGATTTTTAAATTTTTGTATTGGAAACAACATTGTCATATGTCTTTTCTTGGATCTAAATAATACGAAACCTCGCTCTATGATTTGAAGTTAAAATCCTCAAATATGGTTAAGTAGTGACTTTTTTCACGTTTTTCATGTAGTTTGATACTACGTAAATATATTCATTTTTACCAATATTTCGATTCTATTTCATGTAGTATCACGATATGTGATTTGGCCTTCAAATCTCAGAATTTTGCATAATATTGAATTTTAAGCAAGTTTTCTTGCATTTTGTTTCGTACGAAAAATCATCGAATTTAGCAATATTTTGATGTTCATCATCCCCTTTTCCTTTATGTGACTTAAACAAAATATCATCGAATTAGGCAATATTTTGCCGTTTTCCACGTTTTTGTGAAATTTCAGTCTATGGGTATTAATTCATATATATACGATAAAAATTATGCAAACACATAATTGATTAGATAATAACCTTAAATACTTCATTTTCAATCAACTATTTGTTTCTCGTTAAAATACTGAGTAAGATATTGAAAAGGGAGAAGTTCTGTTTTTATTGCATATATCGACGTTTCAGCCGGAATAGAGCGATTTTCGTGTACATCTTCCATCGGTAATATAAACGGAAAATCAGGAACATTTTAGTTAATACCAATGAAAACACATTGATTTTTATCATTTGTATTGGTAACAACACTGTCATGTCTTTCTTGGATCTAAATAATACGAAACCTCGCTCTATGATTTGAAGTTAAAATCCTCATATATGGTTAAATAGTGACTTTTTTCACGTTTTTCATGTAGTTTGATACTACGTAAATATATTCATTTTTACCAATATTTCGATACTATTTCAAGTAGTATCACGATATGTGATTTGGCCTTCAAATCTCAGAATTTCGCATAATATTGCATTTTAAGCAAGTTTCTTGCCTTTTGTTTCGTACGAAAAATCATCGAATTAAGCAATATTTTGACGTTTATCATCCCCTATTCCTTTATGTGACTTAAACAAAATATCATTGAATTAGACAATATTTTGCCGTTTTCCACGTTTTTGTGAATTTTCAGTCTATGGATATTAATTCATATATATACGATAAAAATTATGCAAACACATAATTGATTAGATAATAACCTTAAATACTTCATTTTCAATCATCTATTTGTTTCTCGTTAAAATAGTGAGTAAGATAATAAAATGGAAGAAGTTCGGTTTTTATTGCATATATCGACGTTTCAGCCGGATTAGAGCGGTTTTACGTGTACATCTTCCCTCGGTAATATAAACGGAAAATCAAGAACATTTTAGTTAATTCTAATGAAAACACATTGATTTTTATAATTTGTATTGGAAACAACATTGTCATATGTCTATTCTTGGATCTAAATAATACGAAACCTCGCTCTGTGATTTGAAGTTAAAATCCTCAAATATGGTTAAATATTGACTTTTTTCACGTTTTTCATGTAGTTTGATATTACGTAAATATATTCATTTTTACCAATATTTCGATACTATTTCATGTAGTATCACGATATGTGATTTGGCCTTCAAATCTCAGAATTTCGCATAATATTGCATTTTAAGCAAGTTTTCTTGCCTTTTGTTGCGTACGAAAAATCATCGAATTTAGCAATATTTTGACGTTCATCATTCCCTTTTCCTTTATGTGACTTAAACAAAATATCATCGAATTAGGCATTATTTTGCCGTTTTCCCACGTTTTTGTGAATTTTCAGTCTATGGGTATTAATTCATATATATACGATAAAAATTATGCAAACACATAATTGATTAGATAATAACCTTAAATACTTCATTTTCAATCAACTATTTGTTTCTCGTTAAAATACTGAGTAAGATATTGAAAAGGGGAGAAGTTCTGTTTTTATTGCATATATCGACGTTTCAGCCGGAATAGAGCGATTTTCGTGTACATCTTCCATCGGTAATATAAACGGAAAATCAGGAACATTTTAGTTAATACCAATGAAAACACATTGATTTTTATCATTTGTATTGGTAACAACACTGTCATGTCTTTTCTTGGATCTAAATAATACGAAACCTCGCTCTATGATTTGAAGTTAAAATCCTCAAATATGGTTAAATAGTGACTTTTTCACGTTTTTCATGTAGTTTGATACTACGTAAATATATTCATTTTTACCAATATTTCGATTCTATTTCATGTAGTATCACGATATGTGATTTGGCCTTCAAATCTCACAATTTTGCATAATATTGCATTTTAAGCAAGTTTTCTTGCATTTTGTTTCGTACGAAAAATCATCGAATTTAGCAATATTTTGACGTTTATCATCCCATTTTCCTTTATGTGACTTAAACAAAATATCATCGAATTAGGCAATATTTTGCCGTTTCCTACGCTTTTGTGAATTTTCAGTCTATGGGTATTAATTCATTATATATACGATAAAAATGACGCAAACACATAATTGATTAGATAATAACCTTAAATACTTCATTTTCAATAATCTATTTGTTTCTCGTTAAAATACTGAGTAAGATAATGAAAAGGGGAGAAGTTCTGTTTTTATTGCATATATCGACGTTTCAGCCGGAATAGAGCGATTTTCGTGTACATCTTCCATCGGTAATATAAACGGAAAATCAGGAACATTTTAGTTAATACTAATGAAAAAACATTGATTTTTATCATTTGTATTGGAAACAACATTGTCATATGTCTTTTCTTGGATCTAAATAATACGAAACCTCGCTCTATGATTTGAAGTTAAAATCCTCAAATATGGTTAAATAGTGACTTTTTTCACGTTTTTCATGTAGTTTGATACTACGGAAATATATTAATTTTTACCAATATTTAGATTCTATTTCATGTAGTAACACGACATGTGATTTGGCCTTCAAATCTCAGAATTTCGCATAATATTGCATTTTAAGCAAGTTTTCTTGCTTTTTGTTTCGTACGAAAAATCATCGAATTTAGCAATATTTTGACGTTTATCATCCCCTTTTCCTTTATTTGATTTAAACAAAATATCATCGAATTAGGCAATATTTTGCGGTTTTTCCACGTTTTTGTGAATTTTCACTCTATGGGTATTATTTCATATATATACGATAACAATTATGCAAACACATAATTGATTAGATAATAACCTTAAATACTTCATTTTCAATCATCTATTTGTTTCTCGTAAAATACTGAGTAAGATATTGAAAAGGGGAGAAGTTCGGTTTTTATTGCATATATCGACGTTTCAGCCGGATTAGAGCGGTTTTACGTGTACATCTTCCATCGGTAATATAAACGGAAAATCAAGAACATTTTAGTTAATTCTAATGAAAACACATTGATTTTTATAATTTGTATTGGAAACAACATTGTCATATGTCTATTCTTGGATCTAAATAATACGAAACCTCGCTCTATGATTTGAAGTTAAAATCCTCAAATATGGTTAAATATTGACTTTTTTCACGTTTTTCATGTAGTTTGATATTACGTAAATATATTAATTTTCACCAATATTTCGATACTATTTCATGTAGTATCACGATATGTGATTTGGCCTTCAAATCTCAGAATTTCGCATAATATTGCATTTTAAGCAAGTTTTCTTGCCTTTTGTTTCGTACGAAAAATCATCGAATTTAGCAATATTTTGACGTTTATCATCCCCTTTTCCTTTATGTGACTTGAACAAAATATCATCGAATTAGGCAATATTTTACCGTTTTCCACGTTTTTGTGAATTTTCAGTCTATGGGTATTAATTCATATATATACGATAAAAATGATGCAAACACATAATTGATTAGATAATAACCTTAAATATTTCATTTTCAATCATCTATTTGTTTCTCGTTAAAATACTGAGTAAGATAATGAAAAGGAGAGAAGTTCGGTTTTTATTGCATATATCGACGTTTCAGCCGGATTAGAACGGTTTTACGTGTACATCTTCCCTCGGTAATATAAACGGAAAATCAAGAACATTTTAGTTAATTCTAATGAAAACACATTGATTTTTATAATTTGTATTGGAAACAACATTGTCATATGTCTATTCTTGGATCTAAATAATAATACGAAACCTCGCTCTATGATTTGAAGTTAAAATCCTCAAATATTGTTAAATATTGACTTTTTTCACGTTTTTCATGTAGTTTGTTACTACGTAAATATATTCATTTTTACCAATATTTAGATTCTATTTCATGTAGTAACACGACATGTGATTTTGCCTTCAAATCTCAGAATTTCGCATAATATTGCATTTTAAGCAAGTTTTCTTGCCTTTTGTTTCGTACGAAAAATCATCGAATTTAGCAATATTTTGACGTTTATCATCCCCTTTTCCTTTATTTGATTTAAACAAAATATCATCGAATTAGGCAATATTTTGCGGTTTTTCCACGTTTTTGTGAATTTTCACTCTATGGGTATTATTTCATATATATACGATAAAAATTCTGCAAACACATAATTGATTAGATAATAACCTTAAATACTTCATTTTCAATCATCTATTTGTTTCTCGTAAAATACTGAGTAAGATATTGAAAAGGGGAGAAGTTCGGTTTTTATTGCATATATCGACGTTTCAGCCGGATTAGAGCGGTTTTACGTGTACATCTTCCCTCGGTAATATAAACGGAAAATCAGGAACATTTTAGTTAATTCTAATGAAAACACATTCATTTTTATTATTTGTATTGGAAACAACATTGTCATATGTCTTTTCTTGGATCTAAATAATACGAAACCTCTCTCTATTATTTGAAGTTAAAATCCTCAAATATGGTTAAATATTGACTTTTTTCACGTTTTTCATGTAGTTTGATATTACGTAAATATATTAATTTTCACCAATATTTCGATACTATTTCATGTAGTATCACGATATGTGATTTGGCCTTCAAATCTCAGAATTTCGCATAATATTGCATTTTAAGCAAGTTTTCTTGCCTTTTGTTTCGTACGAAAAATCATCGAATTTAGCAATATTTTGACGTTTATCATCCCCTTTTCCTTTATGTGACTTGAACAAAATATCATCGAATTAGGCAATATTTTGCCGTTTTCCACGTTTTTGTGAATTTTCAGTCTATGGGTATTAAATCATATATATACGATAAAAATGATGCAAACACATAATTGATTAGATAATAACCTTAAATATTTCATTTTCAATCATCTATTTGTTTCTCGTTAAAATACTGAGTAAGATAATGAAAAGGAGAGAAGTTCGGTTTTTATTGCATATATCGACGTTTCAGCCGGATTAGAGCGGTTTTACGTGTACATCTTCCCTCGGTAATATAAACTGAAAATCAGGAACATTTTAGTTAATTCTAATGAAAACACATTCATTTTTATTATTTGTATTGGAAACAACATTGTCATATGTCTTTTCTTGGATCTAAATAATACGAAACCTCTCTCTATGATTTGAAGTTAAAATCCTCAAATATGGTTAAATAGTGACTTTTTTCACGTTTTTCATGTAGTTTGATACTACGTAAATATATTCATTTTTACCAATATTTCGATACTATTTCATGTAGTATCACGATATGTGATTTGGCCTTCAAATCTCAGAATTTCGCATAATATTGCATTTTAAGCAAGTTTTCTTGCCTTTTGTTTCGTACGAAAAATCATCGAATTTAGCAATATTTTGACGTTTATCATCCCCTTTTCCTTTATGTGACTTAAACAAAATATCATCGAATTAGACAATATTTTGCCGTTTTCCACGTTTTTGTGAATTTTCAGTCTATGGATATTAATTCATATATATACGATAAAAATTATGCAAACACATAATTGATTAGATAATAACCTTAAATACTTCATTTTCAATCAACTATTTGTTTCTCGTTAAAATACTGAGTAAGATATTGAAAAGGGGAGAAGTTCTGTTTTTATTGCATATATCGACGTTTCAGCCGGATTAGAGCGGTTTTACGTGTACATCTTCCATCGGTAATATAAACGGAAAATCAGGAACATTTTAGTTAATACCAATGAAAACACATTGATTTTTATCATTTGTATTGGTAACAACACTGTCATATGTCTTTTCTTGGATCTAAATAATGCGAAACCTCGCTTTATGATTTGAAGTTAAAATCCTCATATATGGTTAAATATTGACTTTTTTCACGTTTTTCATGTAGTTTGATATAACGTAAATATATTCATTTTTACCAATAATTCGATACTATTTCATGTAGTATCACGATATGTGATTTGGCCTTCAAATCTCAGAATTTCGCATAATATTGCATTTTAAGCAAGTTTTCTTGCCTTTTGTTTCGTACGAAAAATCATCGAATTTAGCAATATTTTGACGTTTATCATCCCCTTTTCCTTTATGTGACTTAGACAAAATATCATCGAATTAGGCAATATTGTGCCGTTTTCTACGTTTTTGTGAATTTTCAGTCTATGGGTATTAATTCATATATATACGATAAAAATGATGCAAACACATAATTGATTAGATAATAACCTTAAATATTTCATTTTCAATCATCTATTTGTTTCTCGTTAAAATACTGAGTAAGATAATGAAAAGGAGAGAAGTTCGGTTTTTATTGCATATATCGACGTTTCAGCCGGATTAGAGCGGTTTTACGTGTACATCTTCCCTCGGTAATATAAACGGAAAATCAAGAACATTTTAGTTAATTCTAATGAAAACACATTGATTTTTATAATTTGTATTGGAAACAACATTGTCATATGTCTATTCTTGGATCTAAATAATACGAAACCTCGCTCTATGATTTGAAGCTAAAATCGTCAAATATGGTTAAATATTGACTTTTTTCACGTTTTTCATGTAGTTTGTTACTACGTAAATATATTCATTTTTACCAATATTTAGATTCTATTTCATGTAGTAACACGACATGTGATTTGGCCTTCAAATCTCAGAATTTCGCATAATATTGCATTTTAAGCAAGTTTTCTTGCCTTTTGTTTCGTACGAAAAATCATCGAATTTAGCAATATGTTGACGTTTATCATCCCCTTTTCCTTTATTTGATTTAAACAAAATATCATCGAATTAGGCAATATTTTGCGGTTTTTCCACGTTTTTGTGAATTTTCACTCTATGGGTATTATTTCATATATATACGATAAAAATTATGCAAACACATAATTGATTAGATAATAACCTTAAATACTTCATTTTCAATCAACTATTTGTTTCTCGTTAAAATACTGAGTAAGATATTGAAAAGGGGAGAAGTTCGGTTTTTATTGCATATATCGACGTTTCAGCCGGATTAGAGCGGTTTTACTTGTACATCTTCCATCGGTAATATAAACGGAAAATCAGGAACATTTTAGTTAATACCAATGAAAACACATTGATTTTTATCATTTGTATTGGTAACAACACTGTCATATGTCTTTTCTTGGATCTAAATAATGCGAAACCTCGCTCTATGATTTGAAGTTAAAATCCTCATATATGGTTAAATATTGACTTTTTTCACGTTTTTCATGTAGTTTGATATAACGTAAATATATTCATTTTTACCAATATTTCGATACTATTTCATGTAGTATCACGATATGTGATTTGGCCTTCAAATCTCAGAATTTCGCATAATATTGCATTTTAAGCAAGTTTTCTTGCCTTTTGTTTCGTACGAAAAATCATCGAATTAAGCAATATTTTGACGTTTATCATCCCCTTTTCCTTTATGTGACTTAAACAAAATATCATCGAATTAGGCAATATTTTGCCGTTTTCTACGTTTTTGTGAATTTTCAGTCTATGGGTATTAATTCATATATATACGATAAAAATGATGCAAACACATAATTGATTAGATAATAACCTTAAATACTTCATTTTCAATCATCTATTTGTTTCTCGTTAAAATACTGAGTAAGATAATGAAAAGGGGAGAAGTTCGGTTTTTATTGCATATATCGACGTTTCAGCCGGATTAGAGCGGTTTTACGTTTACATCTTCCCTCGGTAATATAAACAGAAAATCAAGAACATTTTAGTTAATTCTAATGAAAACACATTGATTTTTATAATTTGTATTGGAAACAACATTGTCATATGTCTATTCTTGGATCTAAATAATACGAAACCTCGCTCTATGATTTGAAGTTAAAATCCTCAAATATGGTTAAATATTGACTTTTTTCACGTTTTTCATGTAGTTTGATATTACGTAAATATATTCATTTTCACCAATATTTCGATACTATTTCATGTAGTATCACGATATGTGATTTGGCCTTCAAATCTCAGAATTTCGCATAATATTGCATTTTAAGCAAGTTTTCTTGCCTTTTGTTTCGTACGAAAAATCATCGAACTTAGCAATATTTTGACGTTTATCATCCCCTTTTCCTTTATGTGACTTGAACAAAATATCATCGAATTAGGCAATATTTTGCCGTTTTCCACGTTTTTTTGAATTTTCAGTCTATGGGTATTAATTCATATATATATACGATAAAAATGATGCAAACACATAATTGATTAGATAATAACCTTAAATATTTCATTTTCAATCATCTATTTGTTTCTCGTTGAAATACTGAGTAAGATAATGAAAAGGAGAGAAGTTCAGTTTTTATTGCATATATCGACGTTTCAGCCGGATTAGAGCGGTTTTACGTGTACATCTTCCCTCGGTAATATAAACGGAAAATCAAGAACATTTTAGTTAATTCTAATGAAAACACATTGATTTTTATAATTTGTATTGGAAA
Organism: Procambarus clarkii; assembly: GCF_040958095.1. Lineage (NCBI taxonomy): Eukaryota > Metazoa > Arthropoda > Malacostraca > Decapoda > Cambaridae > Procambarus > Procambarus clarkii. The sequence goes on along the minus strand of NC_091227.1, from coordinate 1,398,959 downwards.
CAACATTGTCATATGTCTATTCTTGGATCTAAATAATACGAAACCTCGCTCTATGATTTGAAGTTAAAATCCTCAAATATGGTTAAATATTGACTTTTTTCACGTTTTTCATGTAGTTTGATACTACGTAAATATATTCATTTTTAAAAATATTTAGATTCTATTTCATGTAGTTACACGACATTTGATTTGGCCTTCAAATCTCAGAATTTCGAATAATATCGCATTTTAAGCAAGTTTTCTTACCTTTTGTTTCGTACGAAAAATCATCCAATTTAGCAATATTTTGACGTTTATCATCCCCTTTTCCTTTATTTGATATATACAAAATATCATCGAATTAGGCAATATTTTGCGGTTTTTCCACGTGTTTGTGAATTTTCACTCTATGGGTATTATTTCATATATATACGATAAAAATTATGCAAACACATAATTGATTAGATAATAACCTTAAATACTTCATTTTCAATCAACTATTTGTTTCTCGTAAAATACTGAGAATATAAATAAATATAAATATATAAAAAGGGGAGAAGTTCGGTTTTTATTGCATATATCGACGTTTCAGCCGGATTACAGCGGTTTTACGTGTACATCTTCCCTCGGTAATATAAACGGAAAATCAGGAACATTTTAGTTAATACCAATGAAAACACATTGATTTTTATCATTTGTATTGGTAACAACACTGTCATATGTCTTTTCTTGGATCTAAATAATGCGAAACCTCGCTCTATGATTTGAAGTTAAAATCCTCATATATGGTTAAATATTGACTTTTTTCACGTTTTTCATGTAGTTTGATATAACGTAAATATATTCATTTTTACCAATAATTCGATACTATTTCATGTAGTATCACGATATGTGATTTGGCCTTCAAATCTCAGAATTTCGCATAATATTGCATTTTAAGCAAGTTTTCTTGCCTTTTGTTTCGTACGAAAAATCATCGAATTTAGCAATATTTTGACGTTTATCATCCCCTTTTCCTTTATGTGACTTAGACAAAATATCATCGAATTAGGCAATATTGTGCCGTTTTCTACGTTTTTGTGAATTTTCAGTCTATGGGTATTAATTCATATATATACGATAAAAATGATGCAAACACATAATTGATTAGATAATAACCTTAAATATTTCATTTTCAATCATCTATTTGTTTCTCGTTAAAATACTGAGTAAGATAATGAAAAGGAGAGAAGTTCGGTTTTTATTGCATATATCGACGTTTCAGCCGGATTAGAGCGGTTTTACGTGTACATCTTCCCTCGGTAATATAAACGGAAAATCAAGAACATTTTAGTTAATTCTAATGAAAACACATTGATTTTTATAATTTGTATTGGAAACAACATTGTCATATGTCTATTCTTGGATCTAAATAATACGAAACCTCGCTCTATGATTTGAAGCTAAAATCGTCAAATATGGTTAAATATTGACTTTTTTCACGTTTTTCATGTAGTTTGTTACTACGTAAATATATTCATTTTTACCAATATTTAGATTCTATTTCATGTAGTAACACGACATGTGATTTGGCCTTCAAATCTCAGAATTTCGCATAATATTGCATTTTAAGCAAGTTTTCTTGCCTTTTGTTTCGTACGAAAAATCATCGAATTTAGCAATATGTTGACGTTTATCATCCCCTTTTCCTTTATTTGATTTAAACAAAATATCATCGAATTAGGCAATATTTTGCGGTTTTTCCACGTTTTTGTGAATTTTCACTCTATGGGTATTATTTCATATATATACGATAAAAATTATGCAAACACATAATTGATTAGATAATAACCTTAAATACTTCATTTTCAATCAACTATTTGTTTCTCGTTAAAATACTGAGTAAGATATTGAAAAGGGGAGAAGTTCGGTTTTTATTGCATATATCGACGTTTCAGCCGGATTAGAGCGGTTTTACTTGTACATCTTCCATCGGTAATATAAACGGAAAATCAGGAACATTTTAGTTAATACCAATGAAAACACATTGATTTTTATCATTTGTATTGGTAACAACACTGTCATATGTCTTTTCTTGGATCTAAATAATGCGAAACCTCGCTCTATGATTTGAAGTTAAAATCCTCATATATGGTTAAATATTGACTTTTTTCACGTTTTTCATGTAGTTTGATATAACGTAAATATATTCATTTTTACCAATATTTCGATACTATTTCATGTAGTATCACGATATGTGATTTGGCCTTCAAATCTCAGAATTTCACATAATATTGCATTTTAAGCAAGTTTTCTTGCCTTTTGTTTCGTACGAAAAATCATCGAATTAAGCAATATTTTGACGTTTATCATCCCCTTTTCCTTTATGTGACTTAAACAAAATATCATCGAATTAGGCAATATTTTGCCGTTTTCTACGTTTTTGTGAATTTTCAGTCTATGGGTATTAATTCATATATATACGATAAAAATGATGCAAACACATAATTGATTAGATAATAACCTTAAATACTTCATTTTCAATCATCTATTTGTTTCTCGTTAAAATACTGAGTAAGATAATGAAAAGGGGAGAAGTTCGGTTTTTATTGCATATATCGACGTTTCAGCCGGATTAGAGCGGTTTTACGTGTACATCTTCCCTCGGTAATATAAACAGAAAATCAAGAACATTTTAGTTAATTCTAATGAAAACACATTGATTTTTATAATTTGTATTGGAAACAACATTGTCATATGTCTATTCTTGGATCTAAATAATACGAAACCTCGCTCTATGATTTGAAGTTAAAATCCTCAAATATGGTTAAATATTGACTTTTTTCACGTTTTTCATGTAGTTTGATATTACGTAAATATATTCATTTTCACCAATATTTCGATACTATTTCATGTAGTATCACGATATGTGATTTGGCCTTCAAATCTCAGAATTTCGCATAATATTGCATTTTAAGCAAGTTTTCTTGCCTTTTGTTTCGTACGAAAAATCATCGAACTTAGCAATATTTTGACGTTTATCATCCCCTTTTCCTTTATGTGACTTGAACAAAATATCATCGAATTAGGCAATATTTTGCCGTTTTCCACGTTTTTTTGAATTTTCAGTCTATGGGTATTAATTCATATATATATACGATAAAAATGATGCAAACACATAATTGATTAGATAATAACCTTAAATATTTCATTTTCAATCATCTATTTGTTTCTCGTTGAAATACTGAGTAAGATAATGAAAAGGAGAGAAGTTCAGTTTTTATTGCATATATCGACGTTTCAGCCGGATTAGAGCGGTTTTACGTGTACATCTTCCCTCGGTAATATAAACGGAAAATCAAGAACATTTTAGTTAATTCTAATGAAAACACATTGATTTTTATAATTTGTATTGGAAACAACATTGTCATATGTCTATTCTTGGATCTAAATAATACGAAACCTCGCTCTATGATTTGAAGTTAAAATCCTCAAATATGGTTAAATATTGACTTTTTTCACGTTTTTCATGTAGTTTGATACTACGTAAATATATTCATTTTTAAAAATATTTAGATTCTATTTCATGTAGTTACACGACATTTGATTTGGCCTTCAAATCTCAGAATTTCGAATAATATCGCATTTTAAGCAAGTTTTCTTACCTTTTGTTTCGTACGAAAAATCATCCAATTTAGCAATATTTTGACGTTTATCATCCCCTTTTCCTTTATTTGATATATACAAAATATCATCGAATTAGGCAATATTTTGCGGTTTTTCCACGTGTTTGTGAATTTTCACTCTATGGGTATTATTTCATATATATACGATAAAAATTATGCAAACACATAATTGATTAGATAATAACCTTAAATACTTCATTTTCAATCAACTATTTGTTTCTCGTAAAATACTGAGAATATAAATAAATATAAATATATAAAAAGGGGAGAAGTTCGGTTTTTATTGCATATATCGACGTTTCAGCCGGATTACAGCGGTTTTACGTGTACATCTTCCCTCGGTAATATAAACGGAAAATCAGGAACATTTTAGTTAATACCAATGAAAACACATTGATTTTTATCATTTGTATTGGTAACAACACTGTCATATGTCTTTTCTTGGATCTAAATAATGCGAAACCTCGCTCTATGATTTGAAGTTAAAATCCTCATATATGGTTAAATATTGACTTTTTTCACGTTTTTCATGTAGTTTGATATAACGTAAATATATTCATTTTTACCAATATTTCGATACTATTTCATGTAGTATCACGATATGTGATTTGGCCTTCAAATCTCAGAATTTCGCATAATATTGCATTTTAAGCAAGTTTTCTTGCCTTTTGTTTCGTACGAAAAATCATCGAATTTAGCAATATTTTGACGTTTATCATCCCCTTTTCCTTTATGTGACTTAAACAAAATATCATCGAATTAGGCAATTTTTTGCCGTTTTCCACGTTTTTGTGAATTTTCAGTCTATGGGTATTAATTCATATATATACGATAAAAATTATGCAAACACATAATTGATTAGATAATAACCTTAAATACTTCATTTTCAATCAACTATTTGTTTCTCGTTAAAATACTGAGTAAGATATTGAAAACGGGAGAAGTTCTGTTTTTATTGCATATATCGACGTTTCAGCCGGAATAGAGCGATTTTCGTGTACATCATCCATCGGTAATATAAACGGAAAATCAGGAACATTTTAGTTAATACCAATGAAAACACATTGATTTTTATCATTTGTATATGTAACAACACTGTCATATGTCTTTTCTTGGATCTAAATAATACGAAACCTCGCTCTATGATTTGAAGTTAAAATCCTCATATATGGTTAAATATTGACTTTTTTCACGTTTTTCATGTAGTTTGATATAACGTAAATATATTCATTTTTACCAATAATTCGATACTATTTCATGTAGTATCACGATATGTGATTTGGCCTTCAAATCTCAGAATTTCGCATAATATTGCATTTTAAGCAAGTTTTCTTGCCTTTTGTTTCGTACGAAAAATCATCGAATTTAGCAATATTTTGACGATTATCATCCCCTTTTCCTTTATGTGACTTAAACAAAATATCATCGAATTAGGCAATATTTAGCCGTTTTCCACGTTTTTGTGAATTTTCAGTCTATGGGTATTAATTCATATATATACGATAAAAATGATGCAAACACATAATTGATTAGATAATAACCTTAAATACTTCATTTTCAATCAACTATTTGTTTCTCGTTAAAATACTGAGTAAGATATTGAAAAGGGGAGAAGTTCGGTTTTTATTGCATATATCGACGTTTCAGCCGGATTAGAGCGGTTTTACTTGTACATCTTCCATCGGTAATATAAACGGAAAATCAGGAACATTTTAGTTAATACCAATGAAAACACATTGATTTTTATCATTTGTATTGGTTACAACACTGTCATATGTCTTTTCTTGGATCTAAATAATGCGAAACCTCGCTCTATGATTTGAAGTTAAAATCCTCATATATGGTTATATATTGACTTTTTTCACGTTTTTCATGTAGTTTGATATAACGTAAATATATTCATTTTTACCAATATTTCGATACTATTTCATGTAGTATCACGATATGTGATTTGGCCTTCAAATCTCAGAATTTCGCATAATATTGCATTTTAAGCAAGTTTTCTTGCCTTTTGTTTCGTACGAAAAATCATCGAATTAAGCAATATTTTGACGTTTATCATCCCCTTTTCCTTTATGTGACTTAAACAAAATATCATCGAATTAGGCAATATTTTGCCGTTTTCTACGTTTTTGTGAATTTTCAGTCTATGGGTATTAATTCATATATATACGATAAAAATGATGCAAACACATAATTGATTAGATAATAACCTTAAATACTTCATTTTCAATCATCTATTTGTTTCTCGTTAAAATACTGAGTAAGATAATGAAAAGGGGAGAAGTTCGGTTTTTATTGCATATATCGACGTTTCAGCCGGATTAGAGCGGTTTTACGTGTACATCTTCCCTCGGTAATATAAACAGAAAATCAAGAACATTTTAGTTAATTCTAATGAAAACACATTGATTGTTATAATTTGTATTGGAAACAACATTGTCATATGTCTATTCTTGGATCTAAATAATACGAATCCTCGCTCTATGATTTGAAGTTAAAATCCTCAAATATGGTTAAATATTGACTTTTTTCACGTTTTTCATGTAGTTTGATATTACGTAAATATATTCATTTTCACCAATATTTCGATACTATTTCATGTAGTATCACGATATGTGATTTGGCCTTCAAATCACAGAATTTCGCATAATATTGCATTTTAAGCAAGTTTTCTTGCCTTTTGTTTCGTACGAAAAATCATCGAATTTAGCAATATTTTGACGTTTATCATCCCCTTTTCCTTTATTTGATTTAAACAAAATATCATCGAATTAGGCAATATTTTGCGGTTTTTCCACGTTTTTGTGAATTTTCACTCTATGGGTATTATTTCATATATATACGATAAAAATTATGCAAACACATAATTGATTAGATAATAACCTTAAATACTTCATTTTCAATCATCTATTTGTTTCTCGTAAAATACTGAGTAAGATATTGAAAAGGGGAGAAGTTCTGTTTTTATTGCATATATCGACGTTTCAGCCGGAATAGAGCGATTTTCGTGTACATCTTCCATCGGTAATATAAACGGAAAATCAGGAACATTTTAGTTAATACCAATGAAAACACATTGATTTTTATCATTTGTATTGGTAACAACACTGTCATGTCTTTTCTTGGATCTAAATAATACGAAACCTCGCTCTATGATTTGAAGTTAAAATCCTCATATATGGTTAAATAGTGACTTTTTTCACGTTTTTCATGTAGTTTGATACTACGTAAATATATTAATTTTTACCAATATTTAGATTCTATTTCATGTAGTAACACGACATGTGATTTGGCCTTCAAATCTCAGAATTTCGCATAATATTGCATTTTAAGCAAGTTTTCTTGCTTTTTGTTTCGTACGAAAAATCATCGAATTTAGCAATATTTTGACGTTTATCATCCCCCTTTTCCTTTATTTGATTTAAACAAAATATCATCGAATTAGGCAATATTTTGCGGTTTTTCCACGTTTTTGTGAATTTTCACTCTATGGGTATTATTTCATATATATACGATAACAATTATGCAAACACATAATTGATTAGATAATAACCTTAAATACTTCATTTTCAATCATCTATTTGTTTCTCGTAAAATACTGAGTAAGATATTGAAAAGAGGAGAAGTTCGGTTTTTATTGCATATATCGACGTTTCAGCCGGATTAGAGCGGTTTTACGTGTACATCTTCCCTCGGTAATATAAACGGAAAATCAGGAACATTTTAGTTAATTCTAATGAAAACACATTCATTTTTATTATTTGTATTGGAAACAACATTGTCATATGTCTTTTCTTGGATCTAAATAATACGAAACCTCTCTCTATGATTTGAAGTTAAAATCCTCAAATATGGTTAAATAGTGACTTTTTTCACGTTTTTCATGTAGTTTGATACTACGTAAATATATTCATTTTTACCAATATTTCGATACTATTTCATGTAGTATCACGATATGTGATTTGGCCTTCAAATCTCAGAATTTCGCATAATATTGCATTTTAAGCAAGTTTTCTTGCCTTTTGTTTCGTACGAAAAATCATCGAATTAAGCAATATTTTGACGTTCATCATCCCCCTTTTCCTTTATGTGACTTAAACAAAATATCATCGAATTAGACAATATTTTGCCGTTTTCCACGTTTTTGTGAATTTTGAGTCTATGGATATTAATTCATATATATACGATAAAAATTATGCAAACACATAATTGATTAGATAATAACCTTAAATACTTCATTTTCAATCAACTATTTGTTTCTCGTTAAAATACTGAGTAAGATATTGAAAAGGGGAGAAGTTCTGTTTTTATTGCATATATCGACGTTTCAGCCGGATTAGAGCGGTTTTACTTGTACATCTTCCATCGGTAATATAAACGGAAAATCAAGAACATTTTAGTTAATTCTAATGAAAACACATTGATTTTTATAATTTGTATTGGAAACAACATTGTCATATGTCTATTCTTGGATCTAAATAATACGAAACCTCGCTCTATGATTTGAAGTTAAAATCCTCAAATATGGTTAAATATTTACTTTTTTCACGTTTTTCATGTAATTTGATATAACGTAAATATATTCATTTTTTCCAATATTTCGATTCTATTTCATGTAGTATCACGATATGTGATTTGGCCTTCAAATCTCAGAATTTCGCATAATATTGCATTTTAAGCAAGTTTTCTTGCATTTTGTTTCGTACGAAAAATCATCGAATTTAGCAATATTTTGACGTTTATCATCCCATTTTCCTTTATGTGACTTAAACAAAATATAATCGAATTAGGCAATATTTTGCCGTTTCCTACGCTTTTGTGAATTATCAGTCTATGGGTATTAATTCATTATATATACGATAAAAATGACGCAAACACATAATTGATTAGATAATAACCTTAAATACTTCATTTTCAATAATCTATTTGTTTCTCGTTAAAATACTGAGTAAGATAATGAAATGGGGAGAAGTTCGGTTTTTATTGCATATATCGACGTTTCAGCCGGATTAGAGCGGTTTTACGTGTACATCTTCCCTCGGTAATATAAACGGAAAATCAGGAACATATTAGTTAATTCTAATGAAAACACATTGATTTTTAAATTTTTGTATTGGAAACAACATTGTCATATGTCTTTTCTTGGATCTAAATAATACGAAACCTCGCTCTATGATTTGAAGTTAAAATCCTCAAATATGGTTAAGTAGTGAGTTTTTCACGTTTTTCATGTAGTTTGATACTACGTAAATATATTCATTTTTACCAATATTTCGATTCTATTTCATTTAGTATCACGATATGTGATTTGGCCTTCAAATCTCAGAATTTTGCATAATATTGAATTTTAAGCAAGTTTTCTTGCATTTTGTTTCGTACGAAAAATCATCGAATTTAGCAATATTTTGACGTTTATCATCCCATTTTCCTTTATGTGACTTAAACAAAATATCATCGAATTAGGCAATATTTTGCCGTTTTCCACGTTTTTGTGAAATTTCAGTCTATGGGTATTAATTCATTTATATACGATAAAAATTATGCAAACACATAATTGATTAGATAATAACCTTAAATACTTCATTTTCAATCAACTATTTGTTTCTCGTTAAAATACTGAGTAAGATATTGAAAAGGGGAGAAGTTCTGTTTTTATTGCATATATCGACGTTTCAGCCGGAATAGAGCGATTTTCGTGTACATCTTCCATCGGTAATATAAACGGAAAATCAGGAACATTTTAGTTAATACCAATGAAAACACATTGATTTTTATCATTTGTATTGGTAACAACACTGTCATATGTCTTTTCTTGGATCTAAATAATACGAAACCTCGCTCTATGATTTGAAGTTAAAATCCTCATATATGGTTAAATAGTGACTTTTTTCACGTTTTTCATGTAGTTTGATACTACGTAAATATATTAATTTTTACCAATATTTAGATTCTATTTCATGTAGTAACACGACATGTGATTTGGCCTTCAAATCTCAGAATTTCGCATAATATTGCATTTTAAGCAAGTTTTCTTGCTTTTTGTTTCGTACGAAAAATCATCGAATTTAGCAATATTTTGACGTTTATCATCCCATTTTCCTTTATGTGACTTAAACAAAATATCATCGAATTAGGCAATATTTTGCCGTTTCCTACGCTTTTGTGAATTTTCAGTCTATGGGTATTAATTCATTATATATACGATAAAAATGACGCAAACACATAATTGATTAGATAATAACCTTAAATACTTCATTTTCAATAATCTATTTGTTTCTCGTTAAAATACTGAGTAAGATAATGAAATGGGGAGAAGTTCGGTTTTTATTGCATATATCGACGTTTCAGCCGGATTAGAGCGGTTTTACGTGTACATCTTCCCTCGGTAATATAAACGGAAAATCAGGAACATATTAGTTAATTCTAATGAAAACACATTGATTTTTAAATTTTTGTATTGGAAACAACATTGTCATATGTCTTTTCTTGGATCTAAATAATACGAAACCTCGCTCTATGATTTGAAGTTAAAATCCTCAAATATGGTTAAGTAGTGACTTTTTTCACGTTTTTCATGTAGTTTGATACTACGTAAATATTTTCATTTTTACCAATATTTCGATTCTATTTCATGTAGTATCACGATATGTGATTTGGCCTTCAAATCTCAGAATTTTGCATAATATTGAATTTTAAGCAAGTTTTCTTGCATTTTGTTTCGTACGAAAAATCATCGAATTTAGCAATATTTTGATGTTCATCATCCCCTTTTCCTTTATGTGACTTAAACAAAATATCATCGAATTAGGCAATATTTTGCCGTTTTCCACGTTTTTGTGAAATTTCAGTCTATGGGTATTAATTCATATATATACGATAAAAATTATGCAAACACATAATTGATTAGATAATAACCTTAAATACTTCATTTTCAATCAACTATTTGTTTCTCGTTAAAATACTGAGTAAGATATTGAAAAGGGGAGAAGTTCTGTTTTTATTGCATATATCGACGTTTCAGCCGGAATAGAGCGATTTTCGTGTACATCTTCCATCGGTAATATAAACGGAAAATCAGGAACATTTTAGTTAATACCAATGAAAACACATTGATTTTTATCATTTGTATTGGTAACAACACTGTCATGTCTTTTCTTGGATCTAAATAATACGAAACCTCGCTCTATGATTTGAAGTTAAAATCCTCATATATGGTTAAATAGTGACTTTTTTCACGTTTTTCATGTAGTTTGATACTACGTAAATATATTCATTTTTACCAATATTTCGATACTATTTCAAGTAGTATCACGATATGTGATTTGGCCTTCAAATCTCAGAATTTCGCATAATATTGCATTTTAAGCAAGTTTTCTTGCCTTTTGTTTCGTACGAAAAATCATCGAATTAAGCAATATTTTGACGTTTATCATCCCCTATTCCTTTATGTGACTTAAACAAAATATCATTGAATTAGACAATATTTTGCCGTTTTCCACGTTTTTGTGAATTTTCAGTCTATGGATATTAATTCATATATATACGATAAAAATTATGCAAACACATAATTGATTAGATAATAACCTTAAATACTTCATTTTCAATCATCTATTTGTTTCTCGTTAAAATACTGAGTAAGATAATAAAAATGGAAGAAGTTCGGTTTTTATTGCATATATCGACGTTTCAGCCGGATTAGAGCGGTTTTACGTGTACATCTTCCCTCGGTAATATAAACGGAAAATCAAGAACATTTTAGTTAATTCTAATGAAAACACATTGATTTTTATAATTTGTATTGGAAACAACATTGTCATATGTCTATTCTTGGATCTAAATAATACGAAACCTCGCTCTGTGATTTGAAGTTAAAATCCTCAAATATGGTTAAATATTGACTTTTTTCACGTTTTTCATGTAGTTTGATATTACGTAAATATATTCATTTTTACCAATATTTCGATACTATTTCATGTAGTATCACGATATGTGATTTGGCCTTCAAATCTCAGAATTTCGCATAATATTGCATTTTAAGCAAGTTTTCTTGCCTTTTGTTGCGTACGAAAAATCATCGAATTTAGCAATATTTTGACGTTCATCATTCCCTTTTCCTTTATGTGACTTAACAAAATATCATCGAATTAGGCATTATTTTGCCGTTTTCCACGTTTTTGTGAATTTTCAGTCTATGGGTATTAATTCATATATATACGATAAAAATTATGCAAACACATAATTGATTAGATAATAACCTTAAATACTTCATTTTCAATCAACTATTTGTTTCTCGTTAAAATACTGAGTAAGATATTGAAAAGGGGAGAAGTTCTGTTTTTATTGCATATATCGACGTTTCAGCCGGAATAGAGCGATTTTCGTGTACATCTTCCATCGGTAATATAAACGGAAAATCAGGAACATTTTAGTTAATACCAATGAAAACACATTGATTTTTATCATTTGTATTGGTAACAACACTGTCATGTCTTTTCTTGGATCTAAATAATACGAAACATCGCTCTATGATTTGAAGTTAAAATCCTCAAATATGGTTAAATAGTGACTTTTTCACGTTTTTCATGTAGTTTGATACTACGTAAATATATTCATTTTTACCAATATTTCGATTCTATTTCATGTAGTATCACGATATGTGATTTGGCCTTCAAATCTCACAATTTTGCATAATATTGCATTTTAAGCAAGTTTTCTTGCATTTTGTTTCGTACGAAAAATCATCGAATTTAGCAATATTTTGACGTTTATCATCCCATTTTCCTTTATGTGACTTAAACAAAATATCATCGAATTAGGCAATATTTTGCCGTTTCCTACGCTTTTGTGAATTTTCAGTCTATGGGTATTAATTCATTATATATACGATAAAAATGACGCAAACACATAATTGATTAGATAATAACCTTAAATACTTCATTTTCAATAATCTATTTGTTTCTCGTTAAAATACTGAGTAAGATAATGAAAAGGGGAGAAGTTCTGTTTTTATTGCATATATCGACGTTTCAGCCGGAATAGAGCGATTTTCGTGTACATCTTCCATCGGTAATATAAACGGAAAATCAGGAACATTTTAGTTAATACTAATGAAAAAACATTGATTTTTATCATTTGTATTGGAAACAACATTGTCATATGTCTTTTCTTGGATCTAAATAATACGAAACCTCGCTCTATGATTTGAAGTTAAAATCCTCAAATATGGTTAAATAGTGACTTTTTTCACGTTTTTCATGTAGTTTGATACTACGGAAATATATTAATTTTTACCAATATTTAGATTCTATTTCATGTAGTAACACGACATGTGATTTGGCCTTCAAATCTCAGAATTTCGCATAATATTGCATTTTAAGCAAGTTTTCTTGCTTTTTGTTTCGTACGAAAAATCATCGAATTTAGCAATATTTTGACGTTTATCATCCCCTTTTCCTTTATTTGATTTAAACAAAATATCATCGAATTAGGCAATATTTTGCGGTTTTTCCACGTTTTTGTGAATTTTCACTCTATGGGTATTATTTCATATATATACGATAACAATTATGCAAACACATAATTGATTAGATAATAACCTTAAATACTTCATTTTCAATCATCTATTTGTTTCTCGTAAAATACTGAGTAAGATATTGAAAAGGGGAGAAGTTCGGTTTTTATTGCATATATCGACGTTTCAGCCGGATTAGAGCGGTTTTACGTGTACATCTTCCATCGGTAATATAAACGGAAAATCAAGAACATTTTAGTTAATTCTAATGAAAACACATTGATTTTTATAATTTGTATTGGAAACAACATTGTCATATGTCTATTCTTGGATCTAAATAATACGAAACCTCGCTCTATGATTTGAAGTTAAAATCCTCAAATATGGTTAAATATTGACTTTTTTCACGTTTTTCATGTAGTTTGATATTACGTAAATATATTAATTTTCACCAATATTTCGATACTATTTCATGTAGTATCACGATATGTGATTTGGCCTTCAAATCTCAGAATTTCGCATAATATTGCATTTTAAGCAAGTTTTCTTGCCTTTTGTTTCGTACGAAAAATCATCGAATTTAGCAATATTTTGACGTTTATCATCCCCTTTTCCTTTATGTGACTTGAACAAAATATCATCGAATTAGGCAATATTTTGCCGTTTTCCACGTTTTTGTGAATTTTCAGTCTATGGGTATTAATTCATATATATACGATAAAAATGATGCAAACACATAATTGATTAGATAATAATTTTAAATATTTCATTTTCAATCATCTATTTGTTTCTCGTTAAAATACTGAGTAAGATAATGAAAAGGAGAGAAGTTCGGTTTTTATTGCATATATCGACGTTTCAGCCGGATTAGAACGGTTTTACGTGTACATCTTCCCTCGGTAATATAAACGGAAAATCAAGAACATTTTAGTTAATTCTAATGAAAACACATTGATTTTTATAATTTGTATTGGAAACAACATTGTCATATGTCTATTCTTGGATCTAAATAATAATACGAAACCTCGCTCTATGATTTGAAGTTAAAATCCTCAAATATTGTTAAATATTGACTTTTTTCACGTTTTTCATGTAGTTTGTTACTACGTAAATATATTCATTTTTACCAATATTTAGATTCTATTTCATGTAGTAACACGACATGTGATTTTGCCTTCAAATCTCAGAATTTCGCATAATATTGCATTTTAAGCAAGTTTTCTTGCCTTTTGTTTCGTACGAAAAATCATCGAATTTAGCAATATTTTGACGTTTATCATCCCCTTTTCCTTTATTTGATTTAAACAAAATATCATCGAATTAGGCAATATTTTGCGGTTTTTCCACGTTTTTGTGAATTTTCACTCTATGGGTATTATTTCATATATATACGATAAAAATTCTGCAAACACATAATTGATTAGATAATAACCTTAAATACTTCATTTTCAATCATCTATTTGTTTCTCGTAAAATACTGAGTAAGATATTGAAAAGGGGAGAAGTTCGGTTTTTATTGCATATATCGACGTTTCAGCCGGATTAGAGCGGTTTTACGTGTACATCTTCCCTCGGTAATATAAACGGAAAATCAGGAACATTTTAGTTAATTCTAATGAAAACACATTCATTTTTATTATTTGTATTGGAAACAACATTGTCATATGTCTTTTCTTGGATCTAAATAATACGAAACCTCTCTCTATTATTTGAAGTTAAAATCCTCAAATATGGTTAAATATTGACTTTTTTCACGTTTTTCATGTAGTTTGATATTACGTAAATATATTAATTTTCACCAATATTTCGATACTATTTCATGTAGTATCACGATATGTGATTTGGCCTTCAAATCTCAGAATTTCGCATAATATTGCATTTTAAGCAAGTTTTCTTGCCTTTTGTTTCGTACGAAAAATCATCGAATTTAGCAATATTTTGACGTTTATCATCCCCTTTTCCTTTATGTGACTTGAACAAAATATCATCGAATTAGGCAATATTTTGCCGTTTTCCACGTTTTTGTGAATTTTCAGTCTATGGGTATTAATTCATATATATACGATAAAAATGATGCAAACACATAATTGATTAGATAATAACCTTAAATATTTCATTTTCAATCATCTATTTGTTTCTCGTTAAAATACTGAGTAAGATAATGAAAAGGAGAGAAGTTCGGTTTTTATTGCATATATCGACGTTTCAGCCGGATTAGAGCGGTTTTACGTGTACATCTTCCCTCGGTAATATAAACTGAAAATCAGGAACATTTTAGTTAATTCTAATGAAAACACATTCATTTTTATTATTTGTATTGGAAACAACATTGTCATATGTCTTTTCTTGGATCTAAATAATACGAAACCTCTCTCTATGATTTGAAGTTAAAATCCTCAAATATGGTTAAATAGTGACTTTTTTCACGTTTTTCATGTAGTTTGATACTACGTAAATATATTCATTTTTACCAATATTTCGATACTATTTCATGTAGTATCACGATATGTGATTTGGCCTTCAAATCTCAGAATTTCGCATAATATTGCATTTTAAGCAAGTTTTCTTGCCTTTTGTTTCGTACGAAAAATCATCGAATTTAGCAATATTTTGACGTTTATCATCCCCTTTTCCTTTATGTGACTTAAACAAAATATCATCGAATTAGACAATATTTTGCCGTTTTCCACGTTTTTGTGAATTTTCAGTCTATGGATATTAATTCATATATATACGATAAAAATTATGCAAACACATAATTGATTAGATAATAACCTTAAATACTTCATTTTCAATCAACTATTTGTTTCTCGTTAAAATACTGAGTAAGATATTGAAAAGGGGAGAAGTTCTGTTTTTATTGCATATATCGACGTTTCAGCCGGATTAGAGCGGTTTTACGTGTACATCTTCCATCGGTAATATAAACGGAAAATCAGGAACATTTTAGTTAATACCAATGAAAACACATTGATTTTTATCATTTGTATTGGTAACAACACTGTCATATGTCTTTTCTTGGATCTAAATAATGCGAAACCTCGCTTTATGATTTGAAGTTAAAATCCTCATATATGGTTAAATATTGACTTTTTTCACGTTTTTCATGTAGTTTGATATAACGTAAATATATTCATTTTTACCAATAATTCGATACTATTTCATGTAGTATCACGATATGTGATTTGGCCTTCAAATCTCAGAATTTCGCATAATATTGCATTTTAAGCAAGTTTTCTTGCCTTTTGTTTCGTACGAAAAATCATCGAATTTAGCAATATTTTGACGTTTATCATCCCCTTTTCCTTTATGTGACTTAGACAAAATATCATCGAATTAGGCAATATTGTGCCGTTTTCTACGTTTTTGTGAATTTTCAGTCTATGGGTATTAATTCATATATATACGATAAAAATGATGCAAACACATAATTGATTAGATAATAACCTTAAATATTTCATTTTCAATCATCTATTTGTTTCTCGTTAAAATACTGAGTAAGATAATGAAAAGGAGAGAAGTTCGGTTTTTATTGCATATATCGACGTTTCAGCCGGATTAGAGCGGTTTTACGTGTACATCTTCCCTCGGTAATATAAACGGAAAATCAAGAACATTTTAGTTAATTCTAATGAAAACACATTGATTTTTATAATTTGTATTGGAAACAACATTGTCATATGTCTATTCTTGGATCTAAATAATACGAAACCTCGCTCTATGATTTGAAGCTAAAATCGTCAAATATGGTTAAATATTGACTTTTTTCACGTTTTTCATGTAGTTTGTTACTACGTAAATATATTCATTTTTACCAATATTTAGATTCTATTTCATGTAGTAACACGACATGTGATTTGGCCTTCAAATCTCAGAATTTCGCATAATATTGCATTTTAAGCAAGTTTTCTTGCCTTTTGTTTCGTACGAAAAATCATCGAATTTAGCAATATGTTGACGTTTATCATCCCCTTTTCCTTTATTTGATTTAAACAAAATATCATCGAATTAGGCAATATTTTGCGGTTTTTCCACGTTTTTGTGAATTTTCACTCTATGGGTATTATTTCATATATATACGATAAAAATTATGCAAACACATAATTGATTAGATAATAACCTTAAATACTTCATTTTCAATCAACTATTTGTTTCTCGTTAAAATACTGAGTAAGATATTGAAAAGGGGAGAAGTTCGGTTTTTATTGCATATATCGACGTTTCAGCCGGATTAGAGCGGTTTTACTTGTACATCTTCCATCGGTAATATAAACGGAAAATCAGGAACATTTTAGTTAATACCAATGAAAACACATTGATTTTTATCATTTGTATTGGTAACAACACTGTCATATGTCTTTTCTTGGATCTAAATAATGCGAAACCTCGCTCTATGATTTGAAGTTAAAATCCTCATATATGGTTAAATATTGACTTTTTTCACGTTTTTCATGTAGTTTGATATAACGTAAATATATTCATTTTTACCAATATTTCGATACTATTTCATGTAGTATCACGATATGTGATTTGGCCTTCAAATCTCAGAATTTCGCATAATATTGCATTTTAAGCAAGTTTTCTTGCCTTTTGTTTCGTACGAAAAATCATCGAATTAAGCAATATTTTGACGTTTATCATCCCCTTTTCCTTTATGTGACTTAAACAAAATATCATCGAATTAGGCAATATTTTGCCGTTTTCTACGTTTTTGTGAATTTTCAGTCTATGGGTATTAATTCATATATATACGATAAAAATGATGCAAACACATAATTGATTAGATAATAACCTTAAATACTTCATTTTCAATCATCTATTTGTTTCTCGTTAAAATACTGAGTAAGATAATGAAAAGGGGAGAAGTTCGGTTTTTATTGCATATATCGACGTTTCAGCCGGATTAGAGCGGTTTTACGTGTACATCTTCCCTCGGTAATATAAACAGAAAATCAAGAACATTTTAGTTAATTCTAATGAAAACACATTGATTTTTATAATTTGTATTGGAAACAACATTGTCATATGTCTATTCTTGGATCTAAATAATACGAAACCTCGCTCTATGATTTGAAGTTAAAATCCTCAAATATGGTTAAATATTGACTTTTTTCACGTTTTTCATGTAGTTTGATATTACGTAAATATATTCATTTTCACCAATATTTCGATACTATTTCATGTAGTATCACGATATGTGATTTGGCCTTCAAATCTCAGAATTTCGCATAATATTGCATTTTAAGCAAGTTTTCTTGCCTTTTGTTTCGTACGAAAAATCATCGAACTTAGCAATATTTTGACGTTTATCATCCCCTTTTCCTTTATGTGACTTGAACAAAATATCATCGAATTAGGCAATATTTTGCCGTTTTCCACGTTTTTTTGAATTTTCAGTCTATGGGTATTAATTCATATATATATACGATAAAAATGATGCAAACACATAATTGATTAGATAATAACCTTAAATATTTCATTTTCAATCATCTATTTGTTTCTCGTTGAAATACTGAGTAAGATAATGAAAAGGAGAGAAGTTCAGTTTTTATTGCATATATCGACGTTTCAGCCGGATTAGAGCGGTTTTACGTGTACATCTTCCCTCGGTAATATAAACGGAAAATCAAGAACATTTTAGTTAATTCTAATGAAAACACATTGATTTTTATAATTTGTATTGGAAACAACATTGTCATATGTCTATTCTTGGATCTAAATAATACGAAACCTCGCTCTATGATTTGAAGTTAAAATCCTCAAATATGGTTAAATATTGACTTTTTTCACGTTTTTCATGTAGTTTGATACTACGTAAATATATTCATTTTTAAAAATATTTAGATTCTATTTCATGTAGTTACACGACATTTGATTTGGCCTTCAAATCTCAGAATTTCGAATAATATCGCATTTTAAGCAAGTTTTCTTACCTTTTGTTTCGTACGAAAAATCATCCAATTTAGCAATATTTTGACGTTTATCATCCCCTTTTCCTTTATTTGATATATACAAAATATCATCGAATTAGGCAATATTTTGCGGTTTTTCCACGTGTTTGTGAATTTTCACTCTATGGGTATTATTTCATATATATACGATAAAAATTATGCAAACACATAATTGATTAGATAATAACCTTAAATACTTCATTTTCAATCAACTATTTGTTTCTCGTAAAATACTGAGAATATAAATAAATATAAATATATAAAAAGGGGAGAAGTTCGGTTTTTATTGCATATATCGACGTTTCAGCCGGATTACAGCGGTTTTACGTGTACATCTTCCCTCGGTAATATAAACGGAAAATCAGGAACATTTTAGTTAATACCAATGAAAACACATTGATTTTTATCATTTGTATTGGTAACAACACTGTCATATGTCTTTTCTTGGATCTAAATAATGCGAAACCTCGCTCTATGATTTGAAGTTAAAATCCTCATATATGGTTAAATATTGACTTTTTTCACGTTTTTCATGTAGTTTGATATAACGTAAATATATTCATTTTTACCAATATTTCGATACTATTTCATGTAGTATCACGATATGTGATTTGGCCTTCAAATCTCAGAATTTCGCATAATATTGCATTTTAAGCAAGTTTTCTTGCCTTTTGTTTCGTACGAAAAATCATCGAATTTAGCAATATTTTGACGTTTATCATCCCCTTTTCCTTTATGTGACTTAAACAAAATATCATCGAATTATGCAATATTTTGCCGTTTTCTACGTTTTAGTGAATTTTCAGTCTATGGGTATTAATTCATATATATACGATAAAAATGATGCAAACACATAATTGATTAGATAATAACCTTAAATACTTCATTTTCAATCATCTATTTGTTTCTCCTTAAAATACTGAGTAAGATAATGAAAAGGTGAGAAGTTCGGTTTTTATTGCATATATCGACGTTTCAGCCGGATTAGAGCGGTTTTACGTGTACATCTTCCCTCGGTAATATAAACGGAAAATCAAGAACATTTTAGTTAATTCTAATGAAAACACATTGATTTTTATAATTTGTATTGGAAACAACATTGTCATATGTCTATTCTTGGATCTAAATAATACGAAACCTCGCTCTATGATTTGAAGTTAAAATCCTCAAATATGGTTAAATATTGACTTTTTTCACGTTTTTCATGTAGTTTGATATTACGTAAATATATTCATTTTTACCAATATTTCGATACTATTTCATGTAGTATCACGATATGTGATTTGGCCTTCAAATCTCAGAATTTCGCATAATATTGCATTTTAAGCAAGTTTTCTTGCCTTTTGTTTCGTACGAAAAATCATCGAATTTAGCAATATTTTGACGTTTATCATCCCCTTTTCCTTTATGTGACTTAAACAAAATATCATCGAATTAGGCAATATTTTGCCGTTTTCCACGTTTTTGTGAATTTTCAGTCTATGGGTATTAATTCATATATATACGATAAAAATTATGCAAACACATAATTGATTAGATAATAACCTTAAATACTTCATTTTCAATCAACTATTTGTTTCTCGTTAAAATACTGAGTAAGATATTGAAAACGGGAGAAGTTCTGTTTTTATTGCATATATCGACGTTTCAGCCGGAATAGAGCGATTTTCGTGTACATCATCCATCGGTAATATAAACGGAAAATCAGGAACATTTTAGTTAATACCAATGAAAACACATTGATTTTTATCATTTGTATATGTAACAACACTGTCATATGTCTTTTCTTGGATCTAAATAATACGAAACCTCGCTCTATGATTTGAAGTTAAAATCCTCATATATGGTTAAATATTGACTTTTTTCACGTTTTTCATGTAGTTTGATATAACGTAAATATATTCATTTTTACCAATAATTCGATACTATTTCATGTAGTATCACGATATGTGATTTGGCCTTCAAATCTCAGAATTTCGCATAATATTGCATTTTAAGCAAGTTTTCTTGCCTTTTGTTTCGTACGAAAAATCATCGAATTTAGCAATATTTTGACGATTATCATCCCCTTTTCCTTTATGTGACTTAAACAAAATATCATCGAATTAGGCAATATTTAGCCGTTTTCCACGTTTTTGTGAATTTTCAGTCTATGGGTATTAATTCATATATATACGATAAAAATGATGCAAACACATAATTGATTAGATAATAACCTTAAATACTTCATTTTCAATCAACTATTTGTTTCTCGTTAAAATACTGAGTAAGATATTGAAAAGGGGAGAAGTTCGGTTTTTATTGCATATATCGACGTTTCAGCCGGATTAGAGCGGTTTTACTTGTACATCTTCCATCGGTAATATAAACGGAAAATCAGGAACATTTTAGTTAATACCAATGAAAACACATTGATTTTTATCATTTGTATTGGTTACAACACTGTCATATGTCTTTTCTTGGATCTAAATAATGCGAAACCTCGCTCTATGATTTGAAGTTAAAATCCTCATATATGGTTATATATTGACTTTTTTCACGTTTTTCATGTAGTTTGATATAACGTAAATATATTCATTTTTACCAATATTTCGATACTATTTCATGTAGTATCACGATATGTGATTTGGCCTTCAAATCTCAGAATTTCGCATAATATTGCATTTTAAGCAAGTTTTCTTGCCTTTTGTTTCGTACGAAAAATCATCGAATTAAGCAATATTTTGACGTTTATCATCCCCTTTTCCTTTATGTGACTTAAACAAAATATCATCGAATTAGGCAATATTTTGCCGTTTTCTACGTTTTTGTGAATTTTCAGTCTATGGGTATTAATTCATATATATACGATAAAAATGATGCAAACACATAATTGATTAGATAATAACCTTAAATACTTCATTTTCAATCATCTATTTGTTTCTCGTTAAAATACTGAGTAAGATAATGAAAAGGGGAGAAGTTCGGTTTTTATTGCATATATCGACGTTTCAGCCGGATTAGAGCGGTTTTACGTGTACATCTTCCCTCGGTAATATAAACAGAAAATCAAGAACATTTTAGTTAATTCTAATGAAAACACATTGATTGTTATAATTTGTATTGGAAACAACATTGTCATATGTCTATTCTTGGATCTAAATAATACGAAACCTCGCTCTATGATTTGAAGTTAAAATCCTCAAATATGGTTAAATATTGACTTTTTTCACGTTTTTCATGTAGTTTGATATTACGTAAATATATTCATTTTCACCAATATTTCGATACTATTTCATGTAGTATCACGATATGTGATTTGGCCTTCAAATCACAGAATTTCGCATAATATTGCATTTTAAGCAAGTTTTCTTGCCTTTTGTTTCGTACGAAAAATCATCGAATTTAGCAATATTTTGACGTTTATCATCCCCTTTTCCTTTATTTGATTTAAACAAAATATCATCGAATTAGGCAATATTTTGCGGTTTTTCCACGTTTTTGTGAATTTTCACTCTATGGGTATTATTTCATATATATACGATAAAAATTATGCAAACACATAATTGATTAGATAATAACCTTAAATACTTCATTTTCAATCATCTATTTGTTTCTCGTAAAATACTGAGTAAGATATTGAAAAGGGGAGAAGTTCTGTTTTTATTGCATATATCGACGTTTCAGCCGGAATAGAGCGATTTTCGTGTACATCTTCCCTCGGTAATATAAACGGAAAATCAGGAACATTTTAGTTAATTCTAATGAAAACACATTCATTTTTATTATTTGTATTGGAAACAACATTGTCATATGTCTTTTCTTGGATCTAAATAATACGAAACCTCTCTCTATGATTTGAAGTTAAAATCCTCAAATATGGTTAAATAGTGACTTTTTTCACGTTTTTCATGTAGTTTGATACTACGTAAATATATTCATTTTTACCAATATTTCGATACTATTTCATGTAGTATCACGATATGTGATTTGGCCTTCAAATCTCAGAATTTCGCTTAATATTGCATTTTAAGCAAGTTTTCTTGCCTTTTGTTTCGTACGAAAAATCATCGAATTAAGCAATATTTTGACGTTCATCATCCCCCTTTTCCTTTATGTGACTTAAACAAAATATCATCGAATTAGACAATATTTTGCCGTTTTCCACGTTTTTGTGAATTTTGAGTCTATGGATATTAATTCATATATATACGATAAAAATTATGCAAACACATAATTGATTAGATAATAACCTTAAATACTTCATTTTCAATCAACTATTTGTTTCTCGTTAAAATACTGAGTAAGATATTGAAAAGGGGAGAAGTTCTGTTTTTATTGCATATATCGACGTTTCAGCCGGATTAGAGCGGTTTTACTTGTACATCTTCCATCGGTAATATAAACGGAAAATCAAGAACATTTTAGTTAATTCTAATGAAAACACATTGATTTTTATAATTTGTATTGGAAACAACATTGTCATATGTCTATTCTTGGATCTAAATAATACGAAACCTCGCTCTATGATTTGAAGTTAAAATCCTCAAATATGGTTAAATATTTACTTTTTTCACGTTTTTCATGTAATTTGATATAACGTAAATATATTCATTTTTTCCAATATTTCGATTCTATTTCATGTAGTATCACGATATGTGATTTGGCCTTCAAATCTCAGAATTTTGCATAATATTGCATTTTAAGCAAGTTTTCTTGCATTTTGTTTCGTACGAAAAATCATCGAATTTAGCAATATTTTGACGTTTATCATCCCATTTTCCTTTATGTGACTTAAACAAAATATCATCGAATTAGGCAATATTTTGCCGTTTCCTACGCTTTTGTGAATTATCAGTCTATGGGTATTAATTCATTATATATACGATAAAAATGACGCAAACACATAATTGATTAGATAATAACCTTAAATACTTCATTTTCAATAATCTATTTGTTTCTCGTTAAAATACTGAGTAAGATAATGAAATGGGGAGAAGTTCGGTTTTTATTGCATATATCGACGTTTCAGCCGGATTAGAGCGGTTTTACGTGTACATCTTCCCTCGGTAATATAAACGGAAAATCAGGAACATATTAGTTAATTCTAATGAAAACACATTGATTTTTAAATTTTTGTATTGGAAACAACATTGTCATATGTCTTTTCTTGGATCTAAATAATACGAAACCTCGCTCTATGATTTGAAGTTAAAATCCTCAAATATGGTTAAGTAGTGACTTTTTTCACGTTTTTCATGTAGTTTGATACTACGTAAATATATTCATTTTTACCAATATTTCGATTCTATTTCATTTAGTATCACGATATGTGATTTGGCCTTCAAATCTCAGAATTTTGCATAATATTGAATTTTAAGCAAGTTTTCTTGCATTTTGTTTCGTACGAAAAATCATCGAATTTAGCAATATTTTGACGTTTATCATCCCATTTTCCTTTATGTGACTTAAACAAAATATCATCGAATTAGGCAATATTTTGCCGTTTTCCACGTTTTTGTGAAATTTCAGTCTATGGGTATTAATTCATTTATATACGATAAAAATTATGCAAACACATAATTGATTAGATAATAACCTTAAATACTTCATTTTCAATCAACTATTTGTTTCTCGTTAAAATACTGAGTAAGATATTGAAAAGGGGAGAAGTTCTGTTTTTATTGCATATATCGACGTTTCAGCCGGATTAGAGCGGTTTTACTTGTACATCTTCCATCGGTAATATAAACGGAAAATCAAGAACATTTTAGTTAATTCTAATGAAAACACATTGATTTTTATAATTTGTATTGGAAACAACATTGTCATATGTCTATTCTTGGATCTAAATAATACGAAACCTCGCTCTATGATTTGAAGTTAAAATCCTCAAATATGGTTAAATATTTACTTTTTTCACGTTTTTCATGTAATTTGATATAACGTAAATATATTCATTTTTTCCAATATTTCGATTCTATTTCATGTAGTATCACGATATGTGATTTGGCCTTCAAATCTCAGAATTTTGCATAATATTGCATTTTAAGCAAGTTTTCTTGCATTTTGTTTCGTACGAAAAATCATCGAATTTAGCAATATTTTGACGTTTATCATCCCATTTTCCTTTATGTGACTTAAACAAAATATCATCGAATTAGGCAATATTTTGCCGTTTCCTACGCTTTTGTGAATTATCAGTCTATGGGTATTAATTCATTATATATACGATAAAAATGACGCAAACACATAATTGATTAGATAATAACCTTAAATACTTCATTTTCAATAATCTATTTGTTTCTCGTTAAAATACTGAGTAAGATAATGAAATGGGGAGAAGTTCGGTTTTTATTGCATATATCGACGTTTCAGCCGGATTAGAGCGGTTTTACGTGTACATCTTCCCTCGGTAATATAAACGGAAAATCAGGAACATATTAGTTAATTCTAATGAAAACACATTGATTTTTAAATTTTTGTATTGGAAACAACATTGTCATATGTCTTTTCTTGGATCTAAATAATACGAAACCTCGCTCTATGATTTGAAGTTAAAATCCTCAAATATGGTTAAGTAGTGACTTTTTTCACGTTTTTCATGTAGTTTGATACTACGTAAATATATTCATTTTTACCAATATTTCGATTCTATTTCATTTAGTATCACGATATGTGATTTGGCCTTCAAATCTCAGAATTTTGCATAATATTGAATTTTAAGCAAGTTTTCTTGCATTTTGTTTCGTACGAAAAATCATCGAATTTAGCAATATTTTGACGTTTATCATCCCATTTTCCTTTATGTGACTTAAACAAAATATCATCGAATTAGGCAATATTTTGCCGTTTTCCACGTTTTTGTGAAATTTCAGTCTATGGGTATTAATTCATTTATATACGATAAAAATTATGCAAACACATAATTGATTAGATAATAACCTTAAATACTTCATTTTCAATCAACTATTTGTTTCTCGTTAAAATACTGAGTAAGATATTGAAAAGGGGAGAAGTTCTGTTTTTATTGCATATATCGACGTTTCAGCCGGAATAGAGCGATTTTCGTGTACATCTTCCATCGGTAATATAAACGGAAAATCAGGAACATTTTAGTTAATACCAATGAAAACACATTGATTTTTATCATTTGTATTGGTAACAACACTGTCATGTCTTTTCTTGGATCTAAATAATACGAAACCTCGCTCTATGATTTGAAGTTAAAATCCTCATATATGGTTAAATAGTGACTTTTTTCACGTTTTTCATGTAGTTTGATACTACGTAAATATATTAATTTTTACCAATATTTAGATTCTATTTCATGTAGTAACACGACATGTGATTTGGCCTTCAAATCTCAGAATTTCGCATAATATTGCATTTTAAGCAAGTTTTCTTGCTTTTTGTTTCGTACGAAAAATCATCGAATTTAGCAATATTTTGACGTTTATCATCCCCTTTTCCTTTATTTGATTTAAACAAAATATCATCGAATTAGGCAATATTTTGCGGTTTTTCCACGTTTTTGTGAATTTTCACTCTATGGGTATTATTTCATATATATACGATAACAATTATGCAAACACATAATTGATTAGATAATAACCTTAAATACTTCATTTTCAATCATCTATTTGTTTCTCGTAAAATACTGAGTAAGATATTGAAAAGGGGAGAAGTTCGGTTTTTATTGCATATATCGACGTTTCAGCCGGATTAGAGCGGTTTTACGTGTACATCTTCCCTCGGTAATATAAACGGAAAATCAGGAACATTTTAGTTAATTCTAATGAAAACACATTCATTTTTATTATTTGTATTGGAAACAACATTGTCATATGTCTTTTCTTGGATCTAAATAATACGAAACCTCTCTCTATGATTTGAAGTTAAAATCCTCAAATATGGTTAAATAGTGACTTTTTTCACGTTTTTCATGTAGTTTGATACTACGTAAATATATTCATTTTTACCAATATTTCGATACTATTTCATGTAGTATCACGATATGTGATTTGGCCTTCAAATCTCAGAATTTCGCATAATATTGCATTTTAAGCAAGTTTTCTTGCCTTTTGTTTCGTACGAAAAATCATCGAATTAAGCAATATTTTGACGTTCATCATCCCCTTTTCCTTTATGTGACTTAAACAAAATATCATCGAATTAGGCAATATTTTGCCGTTTTCCACGTTTTTGTGAATTTTCAGTCTATGGGTATTAATTCATATATATACGATAAAAATGATGCAAACACATAATTGATTAGATAATAACCTTAAATATTTCATTTTCAATCATCTATTTGTTTCTCGTTAAAATACTGAGTAAGATAATGAAAAGGAGAGAAGTTCGGTTTTTATTGCATATATCGACGTTTCAGCCGGATTAGAACGGTTTTACGTGTACATCTTCCCTCGGTAATATAAACGGAAAATCAAGAACATTTTAGTTAATTCTAATGAAAACACATTGATTTTTATAATTTGTATTGGAAACAACATTGTCATATGTCTATTCTTGGATCTAAATAATAATACGAAACCTCGCTCTATGATTTGAAGTTAAAATCCTCAAATATTGTTAAATATTGACTTTTTTCACGTTTTTCATGTAGTTTGTTACTACGTAAATATATTCATTTTTACCAATATTTAGATTCTATTTCATGTAGTAACACGACATGTGATTTTGCCTTCAAATCTCAGAATTTCGCATAATATTGCATTTTAAGCAAGTTTTCTTGCCTTTTGTTTCGTACGAAAAATCATCGAATTTAGCAATATTTTGACGTTTATCATCCCCTTTTCCTTTATTTGATTTAAACAAAATATCATCGAATTAGGCAATATTTTGCGGTTTTTCCACGTTTTTGTGAATTTTCACTCTATGGGTATTATTTCATATATATTCGATAAAAATTCTGCAAACACATAATTGATTAGATAATAACCTTAAATACTTCATTTTCAATCATCTATTTGTTTCTCGTAAAATACTGAGTAAGATATTGAAAAGGGGAGAAGTTCTGTTTTTATTGCATATATCGACGTTTCAGCCGGATTAGAGCGGTTTTACGTGTACATCTTCCATCGGTAATATAAACGGAAAATCAGGAACATTTTAGTTAATACCAATGAAAACACATTGATTTTTATCATTTGTATTGGTAACAACACTGTCATATGTCTTTTCTTGGATCTAAATAATGCGAAACCTCGCTTTATGATTTGAAGTTAAAATCCTCATATATGGTTAAATATTGACTTTTTTCACGTTTTTCATGTAGTTTGATATAACGTAAATATATTCATTTTTACCAATATTTCGATACTATTTCATGTAGTATCACGATATGTGATTTGGCCTTCAAATCTCAGAATTTCGCATAATATTGCATTTTAAGCAAGTTTTCTTGCCTTTTGTTTCGTACGAAAAATCATCGAATTTAGCAATATTTTGACGTTTATCATCCCCTTTTCCTTTATGTGACTTAAACAAAATATCATCGAATTAGGCAATATTTTGCCGTTTTCTACGTTTTTGTGAATTTTCAGTCTATGGGTATTAATTCATATATATACGATAAAAATGATGCAAACACATAATTGATTAGATAATAACCTTAAATATTTCATTTTCAATCATCTATTTGTTTCTCGTTAAAATACTGAGTAAGATAATGAAAAGGAGAGAAGTTCGGTTTTTATTGCATATATCGACGTTTCAGCCGGATTAACGCGGTTTTACGTGTACATCTTCCCTCGGTAATATAAACGGAAAATCAAGAACATTTTAGTTAATTCTAATGAAAACACATTGATTTTTATAATTTGTATTGGAAACAACATTGTCATATGTCTATTCTTGGATCTAAATATTACGAAACCTCGCTCTATGATTTGAAGCTAAAATCGTCAAATATGGTTAAATATTGACTTTTTTCACGTTTTTCATGTAGTTTGTTACTACGTAAATATATTCATTTTTACCAATATTTAGATTCTATTTCATGTAGTAACACGACATGTGATTTGGCCTTCAAATCTCAGAATTTCGCATAATATTGCATTTTAAGCAAGTTTTCTTGCCTTTTGTTTCGTACGAAAAATCATCGAATTTAGCAATATGTTGACGTTTATCATCCCCTTTTCCTTTATTTGATTTAAACAAAATATCATCGAATTAGGCAATATTTTGCGGTTTTTCCACGTTTTTGTGAATTTTCACTCTATGGGTATTAATTCATATATATACGATAAAAATTATGCAAACACATAATTGATTAGATAATAACCTTAAATACTTCATTTTCAATCAACTATTTGTTTCTCGTTAAAATACTGAGTAAGATATTGAAAAGGGGAGAAGTTCTGTTTTTATTGCATATATCGACGTTTCAGCCGGAATAGAGCGATTTTCGTGTACATCTTCCATCGGTAATATAAACGGAAAATCAGGAACATTTTAGTTAATACCAATGAAAACACATTGATTTTTATCATTTGTATTGGTAACAACACTGTCATGTCTTTTCTTGGATCTAAATAATACGAAACCTCGCTCTATGATTTGAAGTTAAAATCCTCATATATGGTTAAATAGTGACTTTTTTCACGTTTTTCATGTAGTTTGATACTACGTAAATATATTAATTTTTACCAATATTTAGATTCTATTTCATGTAGTAACACGACATGTGATTTGGCCTTCAAATCTCAGAATTTCGCATAATATTGCATTTTAAGCAAGTTTTCTTGCCTTTTGTTTCGTACGAAAAATCATCGAATTTAGCAATATTTTGACGTTTATCATCCCCTTTTCCTTTATTTGATTTAAACAAAATATCATCGAATTAGGCAATATTTTGCGGTTTTTCCACGTTTTTGTGAATTTTCACTCTATGGGTATTATTTCATATATATACGATAACAATTATGCAAACACATAATTGATTAGATAATAACCTTAAATACTTCATTTTCAA
Organism: Procambarus clarkii; assembly: GCF_040958095.1. Classification (NCBI taxonomy): domain Eukaryota; kingdom Metazoa; phylum Arthropoda; class Malacostraca; order Decapoda; family Cambaridae; genus Procambarus; species Procambarus clarkii. Next base: position 1,368,875 of record NC_091227.1, on the reverse strand, counting down.
TCATCTATTTGTTTCTCGTAAAATACTGAGTAAGATATTGAAAAGGGGAGAAGTTCGGTTTTTATTGCATATATCGACGTTTCAGCCGGATTAGAGCGGTTTTACGTGTACATCTTCCCTCGGTAATATAAACGGAAAATCAGGAACATTTTAGTTAATTCTAATGAAAACACATTCATTTTTATTATTTGTATTGGAAACAACATTGTCATATGTCTTTTCTTGGATCTAAATAATACGAAACCTCTCTCTATGATTTGAAGTTAAAATCCTCAAATATGGTTAAATAGTGACTTTTTTCACGTTTTTCATGTAGTTTGATACTACGTAAATATATTCATTTTTACCAATATTTCGATACTATTTCATGTAGTATCACGATATGTGATTTGGCCTTCAAATCTCAGAATTTCGCATAATATTGCATTTTAAGCAAGTTTTCTTGCCTTTTGTTTCGTACGAAAAATCATCGAATTAAGCAATATTTTGACGTTCATCATCCCCTTTTCCTTTATGTGACTTAAACAAAATATCATCGAATTAGACAATATTTTGCCGTTTTCCACGTTTTTGTGAATTTTCAGTCTATGGATATTAATTCATATATATACGATAAAAATTATGCAAACACATAATTGATTAGATAATAACCTTAAATACTTCATTTTCAATCAACTATTTGTTTCTCGTTAAAATACTGAGTAAGATATTGAAAAGGGGAGAAGTTCTGTTTTTATTGCATATATCGACGTTTCAGCCGGATTAGAGCGGTTTTACTTGTACATCTTCCATCGGTAATATAAACGGAAAATCAAGAACATTTTAGTTAATTCTAATGAAAACACATTGATTTTTATAATTTGTATTGGAAACAACATTGTCATATGTCTATTCTTGGATCTAAATAATACGAAACCTCGCTCTATGATTTGAAGTTAAAATCCTCAAATATGGTTAAATATTGACTTTTTTCACGTTTTTCATGTAGTTTGATATTACGTAAATATATTAATTTTCACCAATATTTCGATACTATTTCATGTAGTATCACGATATGTGATTTGGCCTTCAAATCTCAGAATTTCGCATAATATTGCATTTTAAGCAAGTTTTCTTGCCTTTTGTTTCGTACGAAAAATCATCGAATTTAGCAATATTTTGACGTTTATCATCCCCTTTTCCTTTATGTGACTTGAACAAAATATCATCGAATTAGGCAATATTTTGCCGTTTTCCACGTTTTTGTGAATTTTCAGTCTATGGGTATTAATTCATATATATACGATAAAAATGATGCAAACACATAATTGATTAGATAATAACCTTAAATATTTCATTTTCAATCATCTATTTGTTTCTCGTTAAAATACTGAGTAAGATAATGAAAAGGAGAGAAGTTCGGTTTTTATTGCATATATCGACGTTTCAGCCGGATTAGAACGGTTTTACGTGTACATCTTCCCTCGGTAATATAAACGGAAAATCAAGAACATTTTAGTTAATTCTAATGAAAACACATTGATTTTTATAATTTGTATTGGAAACAACATTGTCATATGTCTATTCTTGGATCTAAATAATAATACGAAACCTCGCTCTATGATTTGAAGTTAAAATCCTCAAATATTGTTAAATATTGACTTTTTTCACGTTTTTCATGTAGTTTGTTACTACGTAAATATATTCATTTTTACCAATATTTAGATTCTATTTCATGTAGTAACACGACATGTGATTTTGCCTTCAAATCTCAGAATTTCGCATAATATTGCATTTTAAGCAAGTTTTCTTGCCTTTTGTTTCGTACGAAAAATCATCGAATTTAGCAATATTTTGACGTTTATCATCCCCTTTTTCTTAATTTGATTTAAACAAAATATCATCGAATTAGGCAATATTTTGCGGTTTTTCCACGTTTTTGTGAATTTTCACTCTATGGGTATTATTTCATATATATACGATAAAAATTCTGCAAACACATAATTGATTAGATAATAACCTTAAATACTTCATTTTCAATCATCTATTTGTTTCTCGTAAAATACTGAGTAAGATATTGAAAAGGGGAGAAGTTCGGTTTTTATTGCATATATCGACGTTTCAGCCGGATTAGAGCGGTTTTACGTGTACATCTTCCCTCGGTAATATAAACGGAAAATCAAGAACATTTTAGTTAATTCTAATGATAACACATTCATTTTTATTATTTGTATAGGAAACAACATTGTCATATGTCTTTTCTTGGATCTAAATAATACGAAACCTCTCTCTATCATTTGAAGTTAAAATCCTCAAATATGGTTAAATATTGACTTTTTTCACGTTTTTCATGTAGTTTGATATTACGTAAATATATTAATTTTCACCAATATTTCGATACTATTTCATGTAGTATCACGATATGTGATTTGGCCTTCAAATCTCAGAATTTCGCATAATATTGCATTTTAAGCAAGTTTTCTTGCCTTTTGTTTCGTACGAAAAATCATCGAATTTAGCAATATTTTGACGTTTATCATCCCCTTTTCCTTTATGTGACTTGAACAAAATATCATCGAATTAGGCAATATTTTGCCGTTTTCCACGTTTTTGTGAATTTTCAGTCTATGGGTATTAATTCATATATATACGATAAAAATGATGCAAACACATAATTGATTAGATAATAACCTTAAATATTTCATTTTCAATCATCTATTTGTTTCTCGTTAAAATACTGAGTAAGATAATGAAAAGGAGAGAAGTTCGGTTTTTATTGCATATATCGACGTTTCAGCCGGATTAGAGCGGTTTTACGTGTACATCTTCCCTCGGTAATATAAACTGAAAATCAGGAACATTTTAGTTAATTCTAATGAAAACACATTCATTTTTATTACTTGTATTGGAAACAACATTGTCATATGTCTTTTCTTGGATCTAAATAATACGAAACCTCTCTCTATGATTTGAAGTTAAAATCCTCAAATATGGTTAAATAGTGACTTTTTTCACGTTTTTCATGTAGTTTGATATAACGTAAATATATTCATTTTTACCAATATTTCTATACTATTTCATGTAGTATCACGATATGTGATTTGGCCTTCAAATCTCAGAATTTCGCATAATATTGCATTTTAAGCAAGTTTTCTTGCCTTTTGTTTCGTACGAAAAATCATCGAATTTAGCAATATTTTGACGTTTATCATCCCCTTTTCCTTTATGTGACTTAAACAAAATATCATCGAATTAGGCAATATTTTGCCGTTTTCTACGTTTTTGTGAATTTTCAGTCTATGGGTATTAATTCATATATATACGATAAAAATGATGCAAACACATAATTGATTAGATAATATCCTTAAATATTTCATTTTCAATCATCTATTTGTTTCTCGTTAAAATACTGAGTAAGATAATGAAAAGGAGAGAAGTTCGGTTTTTATTGCATATATCGACGTTTCAGCCGGATTAAAGCGGTTTTACGTGTACATCTTCCCTCGGTAATATAAACGGAAAATCAAGAACATTTTAGTTAATTCTAATGAAAACACATTGATTTTTATAATTTGTATTGGAAACAACATTGTCATATGTCTATTCTTGGATCTAAATAATACGAAACCTCGCTCTATGATTTGAAGCTAAAATCGTCCAATATGGTTAAATATTGACTTTTTTCACGTTTTTCATGTAGTTTGTTACTACGTAAATATATTCATTTTTACCAATATTTAGATTCTATTTCATGTAGTAACACGACATGTGATTTGGCCTTCAAATCTCAGAATTTCGCATAATATTGCATTTTAAGCAAGTTTTCTTGCCTTTTGTTTCGTACGAAAAATCATCGAATTTAGCAATATGTTGACGTTTATCATCCCCTTTTCCTTTATTTGATTTAAACAAAATATCATCGAATTAGGCAATATTTTGCGGTTTTTCCACGTTTTTGTGAATTTTCACTCTATGGGTATTATTTCATATATATACGATAAAAATTATGCAAACACATAATTGATTAGATAATAACCTTAAATACTTCATTTTCAATCAACTATTTGTTTCTCGTTAAAATACTGAGTAAGATATTGAAAAGGGGAGAAGTTCGGTTTTTATTGCATATATCGACGTTTCAGCCGGATTAGAGCGGTTTTACTTGTACATCTTCCATCGGTAATATAAACGGAAAATCAGGAACATTTTAGTTAATACCAATGAAAACACATTGATTTTTATCATTTGTATTGGTAACAACACTGTCATATGTCTTTTCTTGGATCTAAATAATGCGAAACCTCGCTCTATGATTTGAAGTTAAAATCCTCATATATGGTTAAATATTGACTTTTTTCACGTTTTTCATGTAGCTTGATATTACGTAAATATATTCATTTCCACCAATATTTCGATACTATTTCATGTAGTATCACGATATGTGATTTGGCCTTCAAATCTCAGAATTTCGCATAATATTGCATTTTAAGCAAGTTTTCTTGCCTTTTGTTTCGTACGAAAAATCATCGAACTTAGCAATATTTTGACGTTTATCATCCCCTTTTCCTTTATGTGACTTGAACAAAATATCATCGAATTATGCAATATTTGGCCGTTTTCCACGTTTTTTTGAATTTTCAGTCTATGGGTATTAATTCATATATATATACGATAAAAATGATGCAAACACATAATTGATTAGATAATAACCTTAAATATTTCATTTTCAATCATCTATTTGTTTCTCGTTAAAATACTGAGTAAGATAATGAAAAGGAGAGAAGTTCGGTTTTTATTGCATATATCGACGTTTCAGCCGGATTAGAGCGGTTTTACGTGTACATCTTCCCTCGGTAATATAAACGGAAAATCAAGAACATTTTAGTTAATTCTAATGAAATCACATTGATTTTTATAATTTGTATTGGAAACAACATTGTCATATGTCTATTCTTGGATCTAAATAATACGAAACCTCGCTCTATGATTTGAAGTTAAAATCCTCAAATATGGTTAAATATTGACTTTTTTCACGTTTTTCATGTAGTTTGATAACTACGTAAATATATTCATTTTTACCAATATTTAGATTCTATTTCATGTAGTTACACGACATTTGATTTGGCCTTCAAATCTCAGAATTTCGCATAATATCGCATTTTAAGCAAGTTTTCTTACCTTTTGTTTCGTACGAAAAATCATCCAATTTAGCAATATTTTGACGTTTATCATCCCCTTTTCCTTTATTTGATATATACAAAATATCATCGAATTAGGCAATATTTTGCGGTTTTTCCACGTGTTTGTGAATTTTCACTCTATGGGTATTATTTCATATATATACGATAAAAATTATGCAAACACATAATTGATTAGATAATAACCTTAAATACTTCATTTTCAATCAACTATTTGTTTCTCGTAAAATACTGAGTAAGATATTAAAAAGGGGAGAAGTTCGGTTTTTATTGCATATATCGACGTTTCAGCCGGATTAGAGCGGTTTTACGTGTACATCTTCCCTCGGTAATATAAACGGAAAATCAGGAACATTTTAGTTAATACCAATGAAAACACATTGATTTTTATCATTTGTATTGGTAACAACACTGTCATATGTCTTTTCTTGGATCTAAATAATGCGAAACCTCGCTCTATGATTTGAAGTTAAAATCCTCATATATGGTTAAATATTGACTTTTTTCACGTTTTTCATGTAGTTTGATATAACGTAAATATATTCATTTTTACCAATATTTCGATACTATTTCATGTAGTATCACGATATGTGATTTGGCCTTTAAATCTCAGAATTTCGCATAATATTGCATTTTAAGCAAGTTTTCTTGCCTTTTGTTTCGTACGAAAAATCATCGAATTTAGCAATATTTTGACGTTTATCATCCCCTTTTCCTTTATGTGACTTAAACAAAATATCATCGAATTATGCAATATTTTGCCGTTTTCTACGTTTTAGTGAATTTTCAGTCTATGGGTATTAATTCATATATATATGATAAAAATGATGCAAACACATAATTGATTAGATAATAACCTTAAATACTTCATTTTCAATCATCTATTTGTTTCTCGTTAAAATACTGAGTAAGATAATGAAAAGGGGAGAAGTTCGGTTTTTATTGCATATATCGACGTTTCAGCCGGATTAGAGCGGTTTTACGTGTACATCTTCCCTCGGTAATATAAACGGAAAATCAAGAACATTTTAGTTAATTCTAATGAAAACACATTGATTTTTATAATTTGTATTGGAAACAACATTGTCATATGTCTATTCTTGGATCTAAATAATACGAAACCTCGCTCTATGATTTGAAGTTAAAATCCTCAAATATGGTTAAATATTGACTTTTTTCACGTTTTTCATGTAGTTTGATATTACGTAAATATATTCATTTTTACCAATATTTCGATACTATTTCATGTAGTATCACGATATGTGATTTGGCCTTCAAATCTCAGAATTTCGCATAATATTGCATTTTAAGCAAGTTTTCTTGCCTTTTGTTTCGTACGAAAAATCATCGAATTTAGCAATATTTTGACGTTTATCATCCCCTTTTCCTTTATGTGACTTAAACAAAATATCATCGAATTAGGCAATATTTTGCCGTTTTCCACGTTTTTGTGAATTTTCAGTCTATGGGTATTAATTCATATATATACGATAAAAATTATGCAAACACATAATTGATTAGATAATAACCTTAAATACTTCATTTTCAATCAACTATTTGTTTCTCGTTAAAATACTGAGTAAGATATTGAAAACGGGAGAAGTTCTGTTTTTATTGCATATATCGACGTTTCAGCCGGAATAGAGCGATTTTCGTGTACATCTTCCATCGGTAATATAAACGGAAAATCAGGAACATTTTAGTTAATACCAATGAAAACACATTGATTTTTATCATTTGTATATGTAACAACACTGTCATATGTCTTTTCTTGGATCTAAATAATACGAAACCTCGCTCTATGATTTGAAGTTAAAATCCTCATATATGGTTAAATATTGACTTTTTTCACGTTTTTCATGTAGTTTGATATAACGTAAATATATTCATTTTTACCAATATTTCGATACTATTTCATGTAGTATCACGATATGTGATTTGGCCTTCAAATCTCAGAATTTCGCATAATATTGCATTTTAAGCAAGTTTTCTTGCCTTTTGTTTCGTACGAAAAATCACCGAATTTAGCAATATTTTGACGTTTATCATCCCCTTTTCCTTTATGTGACTTGAACAAAATATCATCGAATTAGGCAATATTTTGCCGTTTTCCACGTTTATGTGAATTTTCAGTCTATGGGTATTAATTCATATATATACGATAAAAATTATGCAAACACATAATTGATTAGATAATAACCTTAAATACTTCATTTTCAATCATTTATTTGTTTCTCGTAAAATACTGAGTAAGATATTGAAAAGGGGAGAAGTTCGGTTTTTATTGCATATATCGACGTTTCAGCCGGATTAGAGCGGTTTTACGTGTACATCTTCCCTCGGTAATATAAACGGAAAATCAAGAACATTTTAGTTAATTCTAATGAAAACACATTCATTTTTATTATTTGTATTGGAAACAACATTGTCATATGTCTTTTCTTGGATCTAAATAATACGAAACCTCTCTCTATGATTTGAAGTTAAAATCCTCAAATATGGTTAAATAGTGATTTTTTCACGTTTTTCATGTAGTTTGATATAACGTAAATATATTCATTTTTACCAATATTTCGATACTATTTCATGTAGTATCACGATATGTGATTTGGCCTTCAAATCTCAGAATTTCGCATAATATTGCATTTTAAGCAAGTTTTCTTGCCTTTTGTTTCGTACGAAAAATCATCGAATTTAGCAATATTTTGACGTTTATCATCCCCTTTTCCTTTATGTGACTTATACAAAATATCATCGAATTAGGCAATATTTTGCCGTTTTCTACGTTTTTGTGAATTTTCAGTCTATGGGTATTAATTCATATATATACGATAAAAATGATGCAAACACATAATTGATTAGATAATAACCTTAAATATTTCATTTTCAATCATCTATTTGTTTCTCGTTAAAATACTGAGTAAGATAATGAAAAGGAGAGAAGTTCGGTTTTTATTGCATATATCGACGTTTCAGCCGGATTAGAGCGGTTTTACGTGTACATCTTCCCTCGGTAATATAAACGGAAAATCAAGAACATTTTAGTTAATTCTAATGAAAACACATTGATTTTTATAATTTGTATTGGAAACAACATTGTCATATGTCTATTCTTGGATCTAAATAATACGAAACCTCGCTCTATGATTTGAAGCTAAAATCCTCAAATATGGTTAAATATTGACTTTTTTCACGTTTTTCATGTAGTTTGTTACTACGTAAATATATTCATTTTTACCAATATTTAGATTCTATTTCATGTAGTAACACGACATGTGATTTGGCCTTCAAATCTCAGAATTTCGCATAATATTGCATTTTAAGCAAGTTTTCTTGCCTTTTGTTTCGTACGAAAAATCATCGAATTTAGCAATATGTTGACGTTTATCATCCCCTTTTCCTTTATTTGATTTAAACAAAATATCATTGAATTAGGCAATATTTTGCGTTTTTTCCACGTTTTTGTGAATTTTCACTCTATGGGTATTATTTCATATATATACGATAAAAATTATGCAAACACATAATTGATTAGATAATAACCTTAAATACTTCATTTTCAATCAACTATTTGTTTCTCGTTAAAATACTGAGTAAGATATTGAAAAGGGGAGAAGTTCGGTTTTTATTGCATATATCGACGTTTCAGCCGGATTAGAGCGGTTTTACTTGTACATCTTCCATCGGTAATATAAACGGAAAATCAGGAACATTTAAGTTAATACCAATGAAAACACATTGATTTTTATCATTTGTATTGGTAACAACACTGTCATATGTCTTTTCTTGGATCTAAATAATGCGAAACCTCGCTCTATGATTTGAAGTTAAAATCCTCATATATGGTTAAATATTGACTTTTTTCACGTTTTTCATGTAGTTTGATATAACGTAAATATATTAATTTTTACCAATATTTCGATACTATTTCATGTAGTATCACGATATGTGATTTGGCCTTCAAATCTCAGAATTTCGCATAATATTGCATTTTAAGCAAGTTTTCTTGCCTTTTGTTTCGTACGAAAAATCATCGAATTAAGCAATATTTTGACGTTTATCATCCCCTTTTCCTTTATGTGACTTAAACAAAATATCATCGAATTAGGCAACATTTTGCCGTTTGCTACGTTTTTGTGAATTTTCAGTCTATGGGTATTAATTCATATATATACGATAAAAATGATGCAAACACATAATTGATTAGATAATAACCTTAAATACTTCATTTTCAATCATCTATTTGTTTCTCGTTAAAATACTGAGTAAGATAATGAAAAGGGGAGAAGTTCGGTTTTTATTGCATATATCGACGTTTCAGCCGGATTAGAGCGGTTTTACGTGTACATCTTCCCTCGGTAATATAAACAGAATATCAAGAACATTTTAGTTAATTCTAATGAAAACACATTGATTTTTATAATTTGTATTGGAAACAACATTGTCATATGTCTATTCTTGGATCTAAATAATACGAAACCTCGCTCTATGATTTGAAGTTAAAATCCTCAAATATGGTTAAATATTGACTTTTTTCACGTTTTTCATGTAGTTTGATACTACGTAAATATATTCATTTTTAAAAATATTTAGATTCTATTTCATGTAGTTACACGACATTTGATTTGGCCTTCAAATCTCAGAATTTCGCATAATATCGCATTTTAAGCAAGTTTTCTTACCTTTTGTTTCGTACGAAAAATCATCGAATTTAGCAATATTTTGACGTTTATCATCCCCTTTTCCGTTATTTGATATATACAAAATATCATCGAATTAGGCAATATTTTGCGGTTTTTCCACGTGTTTGTGAATTTTCACTCTATGGGTATTATTTCATATATATACGATAAAAATTATGCAAACACATAATTGATTAGATAATAACCTTAAATACTTCATTTTCAATCAACTATTTGTTTCTCGTAAAATACTGAGTAAGATATTGAAAAGGGGAGAAGTTCGGTTTTTATTGCATATATCGACGTTTCAGCCGGATTAGAGCGGTTTTACGTGTACATCTTCCCTCGGTAATATAAACGGAAAATCAGGAACATTTTAGTTAATACCAATGAAAACACATTGATTTTTATCATTTGTATTGGTAACAACACTGTCATATGTCTTTTCTTGGATCTAAATAATGCGAAACCTCGCTCTATGATTTGAAGTTAAAATCCTCATATATGGTTAAATATTGACTTTTTTCACGTTTTTCATGTAGTTTGATATAACGTAAATATATTCATTTTTACCAATATTTCGATACTATTTCATGTAGTATCACGATATGTGATTTGGCCTTCAAATCTCAGAATTTCGCATAATATTGCATTTTAAGCAAGTTTTCTTGCCTTTTGTTTCGTACGAAAAATCATCGAATTTAGCAATATTTTGACGTTTATCATCCCCTTTTCCTTTATGTGACTTAAACAAAATATCATCGAATTATGCAATATTTTGCCGTTTTCTACGTTTTAGTGAATTTTCAGTCTATGGGTATTAATTCATATATATACGATAAAAATGATGCAAACACATAATTGATTAGATAATAACCTTAAATACTTCATTTTCAATCATCTATTTGTTTCTCGTTAAAATACTGAGTAAGATAATGAAAAGGGGAGAAGTTCGGTTTTTATTGCATATATCGACGTTTCAGCCGGATTAGAGCGGTTTTACGTGTACATCTTCCCTCGGTAATATAAACGGAAAATCAAGAACATTTTAGTTAATTCTAATGAAAACACATTGATTTTTATAATTTGTATTGGAAACAACATTGTCATATGTCTATTCTTGGATCTAAATAATACGAAACCTCGCTCTATGATTTGAAGTTAAAATCCTCAAATATGGTTAAATATTGACTTTTTTCACGTTTTTCATGTAGTTTGATATTACGTAAATATATTAATTTTTACCAATATTTCGATACTATTTCATGTAGTGTCACGATATGTGATTTGGCCTTCAAATCTCAGAATTTCGCATAATATTGCATTTTAAGCAAGTTTTCTTGCCTTTTGTTTCGTACGAAAAATCATCGAATTTAGCAATATTTTGACGTTTATCATCCCCTTTTCCTTCATGTGACTTAAACAAAATATCATCGAATTAGGCAATATTTTGCCGTTTTCCACGTTTTTGTGAATTTTCAGTCTATGGGTATTAATTCATATATATACGATAAAAATTATGCAAACACATAATTGATTAGATAATAACCTTAAATACTTCACTTTCAATCAACTATTTGTTTCTCGTTAAAATACTGAGTAAGATATTGAAAACGGGAGAAGTTCTGTTTTTATTGCATATATCGACGTTTCAGCCGGAATAGAGCGATTTTCGTGTACATCTTCCATCGGTAATATAAACGGAAAATCAGGAACATTTTAGTTAATACCAATCAAAACACATTGATTTTTATCATTTGTATATGTAACAACACTGTCATATGTCTTTTCTTGGATCTAAATAATACGAAACCTCGCTCTATGATTTGAAGTTAAAATCCTCATATATGGTTAAATATTGACTTTTTTCACGTTTTTCATGTAGTTTGATATAACGTAAATATATTCATTTTTACCAATATTTCGATACTATTTCATGTAGTATCACGATATGTGATTTGGCCTTCAAATCTCAGAATTTCGCATAATATTGCATTTTAAGCAAGTTTTCATGCCTTTTGTTTCGTACGAAAAATCATCGAATTTAGCAATATTTTGACGTTTATCATCCCCTTTTCCTTTATATGACTTAAACAAAATATCATCGAATTAGGCAATATTTGGCCGTTTTCCACTTTTTTGTGAATTTTCAGTCTATGGGGTATTAATTCATATATATACGATAAAAATGATGCAAACACATAATTGATTAGATAATAACCTTAAATACTTCATTTTCAATCATCTATTTGTTTCTCGTTAAAATACTGAGTAATATGAAAATATGAGTAAATGAAAAGGGGAGAAGTTCGGTTTTTATTGCATATATCGACGTTTCAGCCGGATTAGAGCGGTTTTACGTGTACATCTTCCCTCGGTAATATAAACGGAAAATCAAGAACATTTTAGTTAATTCTAATGAAAACACATTGATTTTTATAATTTGTATTGGAAACAACATTGTCATATGTCTATTCTTGGATCTAAATAATACGAAACCTCGCTCTATGATTTGAAGTTAAAATCCTCAAATATGGTTAAATATTGACTTTTTTCACGTATTTCATGTAGTTTGATATTACGTAAATATATTAATTTTTACCAATATTTCGATACTATTTCAAGTAGTATCACGATATGTGATTTGGCCTTCAAATCTCAGAATTTCGCATAATATTGCATTTTAAGCAAGTTTTCTTGCCTTTTGTTTCATACGAAAAATCATCGAATTTAGCAATATTTTGACGTTTATCATCCCCTTTTCCTTTATGTGACTTAAACAAAATATCATCGAATTAGGCAATATTTAGCCGTTTTCCACGTTTTTGTGAATTTTCAGTCTATGGGTATTAATTCATATATATACGATAAAAATGATGCAAACACATAATTGATTAGACAATAACCTTAAATACTTCATTTTCAATTATTTATTTGTTTCTCGTTAAAATACTGAGTAAGATAATGAAAAGGGGAGAAGTTCGGTTTTTATTGCATATATCGACGTTTCAGCCGGATTAGAGCGGTTTTACGTGTACATCTTCCCTCGGTAATATAAACGGAAAATCAGGAACATTTTAGTTAATACTAATGAAAAAACATTGATTTTTATCATTTGTATTGGAAACAACATTGTCATATGTCTTTTCTTGGATCTAAATAATACGAAACCTCGCTCTATGATTTGAAGTTAAAATCCTCAAATATGGTTAAATAGTGACTTTTTTCACGTTTTTCATGTAGTTTGATACTACGTATATATATTCATTTTTACCAATATTTCGATACTATTTCATGTAGTATCACGATATGTGATTTGGCCTTCAAATCTCAGAATTTCGTATAATATTGCATTTTAAGCAAGTTTTCTTGCCTTTTGTTTCGTACGAAAAATCATCGAATTAAGCAATATTTTGACGTTTATCATCCCCTTTTCCTTTATGTGACTTAAACAAAATATCATCGAATTAGACAATATTTTGCCGTTTTCCACGTTTTTGTGAATTTTCAGTCTATGGATATTAATTCATATATATACGATAAAAATTATGCAAACACATAATTGATTAGATAATAACCTTAAATACTTCATTTTCAATCAACTATTTGTTTCTCGTTAAAATACTGAGTAAGATATTGAAAAGGGGATAAGTTCTGTTTTTATTGCATATATCGACGTTTCAGCCGGATTAGAGCGGTTTTACGTGTACATCTTCCATCGGTAATATAAACGGAAAATCAGGAACATTTTAGTTAATACCAATGAAAACACATTGATTTTTATCATTTGTTTTGGTAACAACACTGTCATATGTCTTTTCTTGGATCTAAATAATGCGAAACCTCGCTTTATGATTTGAAGTTAAAATCCTCATATATGGTTAAATATTGACTTTTTTCACGTTTTTCATGTAGTTTGATATAACGTAAATATATTCATTTTTACCAATATTTCGATACTATTTCATGTAGTATCACGATATGTGATTTGGCCTTCAAATCTCAGAATTTCGCATAATATTGCATTTTAAGCAAGTTTTCTTGCCTTTTGTTTCGTACGAAAAATCATCGAATTTAGCAATATTTTGACGTTTATCATCCCCTTTTCCTTTATGTGACTTAAACAAAATATCATCGAATTAAGCAATATTTTGCCGTTCTCTACGTTTTTGTGAATTTTCAGTCTATGGGTATTAATTCATATATATACGATAAAAATGATGCAAACACATAATTGATTAGATCATAACCTTAAATACTTCATTTTCAATCATCTATTTGTTTCTCGTTAAAATACTGAGTAAGATAATGAAAAGGGGAGAAGTTCGGTTTTTATTGCATATATCGACGTTTCAGCCGGATTAGAGCGGTTTTACGTGTACATCTTCCCTCGGTAATATAAACGGAAAATCAAGAACATTTTAGTTAATTCTAATGAAAACACATTGATTTTTATAATTTGTATTGGAAACAACATTGTCATATGTCTATTCTTGGATCTAAATAATACGAAACCTCGCTCTATGATTTGAAGTTAAAATCCTCAAATATGGTTAAATATTGACTTTTTTCACGTATTTCATGTAGTTTGATATTACGTAAATATATTAATTTTTACCAATATTTCGATACTATTTCAAGTAGTATCACGATATGTGATTTGGCCTTCAAATCTCAGAATTTCGCATAATATTGCATTTTAAGCAAGTTTTCTTGCCTTTTGTTTCGTACGAAAAATCATCGAATTTAGCAATATTTTGACGTTTATCATCCCCTTTTCCTTTATGTGACTTAAACAAAATATCATCGAATTAGGCAATATTTAGCCGTTTTCCACGTTTTTGTGAATTTTCAGTCTATGGGTATTAATTCATATATATACGATAAAAATGATGCAAACACATAATTGATTAGATAATAACCTTAAATACTTCATTTTCAATCATTTATTTGTTTCTCGTTAAAATACTGAGTAAGATAATGAAAAGGGGAGAAGTTCGGTTTTTATTGCATATATCGACGTTTCAGCCGGATTAGAGCGGTTTTACGTGTACATCTTCCCTCGGTAATATAAACGGAAAATCAGGAACATTTTAGTTAATACTAATGAAAAAACATTGATTTTTATCATTTGTATTGGAAACAACATTGTCATATGTCTTTTCTTGGATCTAAATAATACGAAACCTCGCTCTATGATTTGAAGTTAAAATCCTCAAATATGGTTAAATAGTGACTTTTTTCACGTTTTTCATGTAGTTTGATACTACGTATATATATTCATTTTTACCAATATTTCGATACTATTTCATGTAGTATCACGATATGTGATTTGGCCTTCAAATCTCAGAATTTCGTATAATATTGCATTTTAAGCAAGTTTTCTTGCCTTTTGCTTCGTACGAAAAATCATCGAATTAAGCAATATTTTGACGTTTATCATCCCCTTTTCCTTTATGTGACTTAAACAAAATATCATCGAATTAGACAATATTTTGCCGTTTTCCACGTTTTTGTGAATTTTCAGTCTATGGATATTAATTCATATATATACGATAAAAATTATGCAAACACATAATTGATTAGATAATAACCTTAAATACTTCATTTTCAATCAACTATTTGTTTCTCGTTAAAATACTGAGTAAGATATTGAAAAGGGGAGAAGTTCTGTTTTTATTGCATATATCGACGTTTCAGCCGGATTAGAGCGGTTTTACGTGTACATCTTCCATCGGTAATATAAACGGAAAATCAGGAACATTTTAGTTAATACCAATGAAAACACATTGATTTTTATCATTTGTTTTGGTAACAACACTGTCATATGTCTTTTCTTGGATCTAAATAATGCGAAACCTCGCTTTATGATTTGAAGTTAAAATCCTCATATATGGTTAAATATTGACTTTTTTCACGTTTTTCATGTAGTTTGATATAACGTAAATATATTCATTTTTACCAATCTTTCGATACTATTTCATGTTGTATCACGATATGTGATTTGGCCTTCAAATCTCAGAATTTCGCATAATATTGCATTTTAAGCAAGTTTTCTTGCCTTTTGTTTCGTACGAAAAATCATCGAATTTAGCAATATTTTGACGTTTATCATCCCCTTTTCCTTTATGTGACTTAAACAAAATATCATCGAATTAGGCAATATTTAGCCGTTTTCCACGTTTTTGTGAATTTTCAGTCTATGGGTATTAATTCATATATATACGATAAAAATGATGCAAACACATAATTGATTAGATAATAACCTTAAATACTTCATTTTCAATCATCTATTTGTTTCTCGTTAAAATACTGAGTAAGATAATGAAAAGGGGAGAAGTTCGGTTTTTATTGCATATATCGACGTTTCAGCCGGATTAGAGCGGTTTTACGTGTACATCTTCCCTCGGTAATATAAACGGAAAATCAAGAACATTTTAGTTAATTCTAATGAAAACACATTGATTTTTATAATTTGTATTGGAAACAACATTGTCATATGTCTATTCTTGGATCTAAATAATACGAAACCTCGCTCTATGATTTGAAGTTAAAATCCTCAAATATGGTTAAATATTGACTTTTTTCACGTTTTTCATGTAGTTTGATATTACGTAAATATATTCATTTTTACCAATATTTCGATACTATTTCATGTAGTATCACGATATGTGATTTGGCCTTCAAATCTCAGAATTTCGCATAATATTGCATTTTAAGCAAGTTTTCTTGCCTTTTGTTTCGTACGAAAAATCATCGAATTTATCAATTTTTTGACGTTTATCATCCCCTTTTCCTTTATGTGACTGGAAAAAATATCATCGAATTAGGCAATATTTTGCCGTTTTCCACGTTTTTGTGAATTTTCAGTCTATGGGTATTAATTCATATATACACGATAAAAATTATGCAAACACATAATTGATTAGATAATAACCTTAAATACTTCATTTTCAATCAACTATTTGTTTCTCGTTAAAATACTGAGTAAGATATTGAAAAGGGGAGAAGTTCTGTTTTTATTGCATATATCGACGTTTCAGGCGGAATAGAGCGATTTTCGTGTACATCTTACATCGGTAATATAAACGGAAAATCAGTAACATTTTAGTTAATACCAATGAAAACACATTGATTTTTATCATTTGTATTGGTAACAACATTGTCATATGTCTATTCTTGGATCTAAATAATACGAAACCTCGCTCTATGATTTGAAGTTAAAATCCTCATATATGGTTAAATATTGAATTTTCATGTTTTTCATGTAGTTTGATATAACGTAAATATATTCATTTTTACCAATATTTCGATACTATTTCATGTAGTATCACGATATGTGATTTGGCCTTCAAATCTCAGAATTTCGCATAATATTGCATTTTAAGCAGGTTTTCTTTCCTTTTGTTTCGTACGAAAAATCATCGAATTTAGCAATATTTTGACGTTTATCTTCCCCTTTTCCTTTATGTGACTTAAACAGAATATCATCGAATTAGGCAATATTTTGCCGTTTTCCACGTTTTTGTGAATTTTCAGTCTATGGGTATTACTTCATATATATACGATAAAAATGATGCAAACACATAATTGATTAGATAATAACCTTAAATATTTCATTTTCAATCATCTATTTGTTTCTCCTTAAAATACTGAGTAAGATAATGAAAAGGGGAGAAGTTCGGTTTTTATTGCATATATCGACGTT
Source organism: Procambarus clarkii (assembly GCF_040958095.1). Classification (NCBI taxonomy): domain Eukaryota; kingdom Metazoa; phylum Arthropoda; class Malacostraca; order Decapoda; family Cambaridae; genus Procambarus; species Procambarus clarkii. The sequence goes on along the minus strand of NC_091227.1, from coordinate 1,351,308 downwards.
TCAGCCGGATTAGAGCGGTTTTACGTGTACATCTTCCTTCGGTAATATAAACGGAAAATCAGGAACATATTAGTTAATTCTAATGAAAACACATTGATTTTTAAATTTTTGTATTGGAAAAAACATTGTCATATGTCTTTTCTTGGATCTAAATAATACGAAACCTCGCTCTATGATTTGAAGTTAAAATCCTCAAATATGGTTAAATAGTGACTTTTTTCACGTTTTTCATGTAGTTTGATACTACGTAAATATATTCATTTTTACCAATATTTCGATTCTATTTCATGTAGTATCACGATATGTGATTTGGCCTTCAAATCTCAGAATTTTGCATAATATTGAATTTTAAGCAAGTTTTCTTGCATTTTGTTTCGTACGAAAAATCATCGAATTTAGCAATATTTTGACGTTCATCATCCCCTTTTCCTTTATGTGACTTAAACAAAATATCATCGAATTAGGCAATATTTTGCCGTTTTCCACGTTTTTGTGAATTTTCAGTCTATGGGTATTAATTCATATATATACGATAAAAATTATGCAAACACATAATTGATTAGATAATAACCTTAAATACTTCATTTTCAATCAACTATTTGTTTCTCGTTAAAATACTGAGTAAGATATTGAAAAGGGGAGAAGTTCTGTTTTTATTGCATATATCGACGTTTCAGCCGGATTAGAGCGGTTTTACGTGTACATCTTCCCTCGGTAATATAAACGGAAAATCAGGAACATTTTAGTTAATTCTAATGAAAACACATTGATTTTTATAATTTGTATTGGAAACAACATTGTCATATGTCTTTTCTTGGATCTAAATAATACGAAACCTCGCTCTATGATTTGAAGTTAAAATCCTCAAATATGGGTTTTTCACGTTTTTCATGTAGTTTGATACTACGTAAATATATTCATTTTTACCAATATTTCGATTCTATTTCATGTAGTATCACGATATGTAATTTGGCCTTCAAATCTCAGAATTTTGCATAATATTGCATTTTAAGCAAGTTTTCTTGCATTTTGTTTCGTACGAAAAATCATCGAAATTAGCAATATTTTGACGTTTATCATCCCATTTTCCTTTATGTGACTTAAACAAAATATCATCGAATTAGGCAATATTTTGCCGTTTTCTACGCTTTTGTGAATTTTCAGTCTATGGGTATTAATTCTTTATATATACGATAAAAATGACGCAAACACATAATTGATTAGATAATAACCTTAAATACTTCATTTTCAATCATCTATTTGTTTCTCGTAAAATACTGAGTAAGATATTGAAAAGGGGAGAAGTTCGGTTTTTATTGCATATATCGACGTTTCAGCCGGATTAGAGCGGTTTTACGTGTACATCTTCCCTCGGTAATATAAACGGAAAATCAGGAACATTTTAGTTAATTCTAATGAAAACACATTCATTTTTATTATTTGTATTGGAAACAACATTGTCATATGTCTTTTCTTGGATCTAAATAATACGAAACCTCTCTCTATGATTTGAAGTTAAAATCCTCAAATATGGTTAAATAGTGACTTTTTTCACGTTTTTCATGTAGTTTGATATAACGTTAATATATTCATTTTACCAATATTTCGATACTATTTCATGTAGTATCACGATATGTGATTTGGCCTTCAAATCTCAGAATTTCGCATAATATTGCATTTTAAGCAAGTTTTCTTGCCTTTTGTTTCGTACGAAAAATCATCGAATTTAGCAATATTTTGACGTTTATCATCCCCTTTTCCTTTATTTGATTTAAACAAAATATCATCGAATTAGGCAATCTTTTGCGGTTTTTCCACGTTTTTGTGAATTTTCACTCTATGGGTATTATTTCATATATATACGATAAAAACTATGCAAACACATAATTGATTAGATTATATATCTATATATTACCTTAAATACTTCATTTTCAATCATCTATTTGTTTCTCGTAAAATACTGAGTAAGATATTGAAAAGGGGAGAAGTTCGGTTTTTATTGCATATATCGACGTTTCAGCCGGATTAGAGCGGTTTTACGTGTACATCTTCCCTCGGTAATATAAACGGAAAATCAGGAACATTTTAGTTAATTCTAATGAAAACACATTCATTTTTATTATTTGTATTGGAAACAACATTGTCATATGTCTTTTCTTGGATCTAAATAATACGAAACCTCTCTCTATGATTTGAAGTTAAAATCCTCAAATATGGTTAAATAGTGACTTTTTTCACGTTTTTCATGTAGTTTGATACTACGTAAATATATTCATTTTTACCAATATTTCGATACTATTTCATGTAGTATCACGATATGTGATTTGGCCTTCAAATCTCAGAATTTCGCATAATATTGCATTTTAAGCAAGTTTTCTTGCCTTTTGTTTCGTACGAAAAATCATCGAATTAAGCAATATTTTGACGTTTATCATCCCCTTTACCTTTATGTGACTTAAACAAAATTTCATTGAATTAGACAATATTTTGCCGTTTTCCACGTTCTTGTGAATTTTCAGTCTATGGATATTAATTCATATATATACGATAAAAATTATGCAAACACATAATTGATTAGATAATAACCTTAAATACTTCATTTACAATCATCTATTTGTTTCTCGTTAAAATACTGAGTAAGATAATAAAAAGGGAAGAATTTCGGTTTTTATTGCATATATCGACGTTTCAGCCGGATTAGAGCGGTTTTACGTGTACATCTTCCCTCGGTAATATAAACGGAAAATCAAGAACATTTTAGTTAATTCTAATGAAAACACATTGATTTTTATAATTTGTATTGGAAACAACATTGTCATATGTCTATTCTTGGATCTAAATAATACGAAACCTCGCTCTATGATTTGAAGTTAAAATCCTCAAATATGGTTAAATATTGACTTTTTCACGTTTTTCATATAGTTTGATATTACGTAAATATATTCATTTTTACCAATATTTCGATACTATTTCATGTAGTATCACGATATGTGATTTGGCCTTCAAATCTCAGAATTTCGCATAATATTGCATTTTAAGCAAGTTTTCTTGCCTTTTGTTTCGTACGAAAAATCACCGAATTTAGCAATATTTTGACGTTTATCATCCCCTTTTCCTTTATGTGACTTGAACAAAATATCATCGAATTAGGCAATATTTTGCCGTTTTCCACGTTTATGTGAATTTTCAGTCTATGGGTATTAATTCATATATATACGATAAAAATTATGCAAACACATAATTGATTAGATAATAACCTTAAATACTTCATTTTCAATCATTTATTTGTTTCTCGTAAAATACTGAGTAAGATATTGAAAAGGGGAGAAGTTCGGTTTTTATTGCATATATCGACGTTTCAGCCGGATTAGAGCGGTTTTACGTGTACATCTTCCCTCGGTAATATAAACGGAAAATCAGGAACATTTTAGTTAATTCTAATGAAAACACATTCATTTTTATTATTTGTATTGGAAACAACATTGTCATATGTGTTTTCTTGGATCTAAATAATACGAAACCTCTCTCTATGATTTGAAGTTAAAATCCTCAAATATGGTTAAATAGTGATTTTTTCACGTTTTTCATGTAGTTTGATATAACGTAAATATATTCATGTTTACCAATATTTCGATACTATTTCATGTAGTATCACGATATGTGATTTGGCCTTCAAATCTCAGAATTTCGCATAATATTGCATTTTAAGCAAGTTTTCTTGCCTTCTGTTTCGTACGAAAAATCATCGAATTTAGCAATATTTTGACGTTTATCATCCCCTTTTCCTTTATTTGATTTAAACAAAATATCATCGAATTAGGCAATATTTTGCGGTTTTTCCACGTTTTTGTGAATTTTCACTCTATGGGTATTATTTCATACATATACGATAAAAATTATGCAAACACATAATTGATTAGATAATAACCTTAAATACTTCATTTTCAATCATCTATTTGTTTCTCGTAAAATACTGAGTAAGATATTGAAAAGGGGAGAAGTACGGTTTTTATTGCATATATCGACGTTTCAGCCGGATTAGAGCGGTTTTACGTGTACATCTTCCCTCGTTAATATAAGCGGAAAATCAGGAACATTTTAGTTAATTCTAATGAAAACACATTCATTTTTATTATTTGTATTGGAAACAACATTGTCATATGTCTTTTCTTGGATCTAAATAATACGAAACCTCTCTCTATGATTTGAAGTTAAAATCCTCAAATATGGTTAAATAGTGACTTTTTTCACGTTTTTCATGTAGTTTGATACTACGTAAATATATTCATTTTTACCAATATTTCGATACTATTTCATGTAGTATCACGATATGTGATTTTGCCTTCAAATCTCAGAATTTCGCATAATATTGCTTTTTAAGCAAGTTTTCTTGCCTTTTGTTTCGTACGAAAAATCATCGAATTAAGCAATATTTTGACGTTTATCATCCCCTTTTCCTTTATGTGACTTAAACAAAATATCATTGAATTAGACAATATTTTGCCGTTTTCCACGTTTTTGTGAATTTTCAGTCTATGGGTATTAATTCATATATATACGATAAAAATGATGCAAACACATAATTGATTAGATAATAACCTTAAATATTTCATTTTCAATCATCTATTTGTTTCTCGTTAAAATACTGAGTAAGATAATAAAAAGGGAAGAATTTCGGTTTTTATTGCATATATCGACGTTTCAGCCGGATTAGAGCGGTTTTACGTGTACATCTTCCCTCGGTAATATAAACGGAAAATCAAGAACATTTTAGTTAATTCTAATGAAAACACATTGATTTTTATAATTTGTATTGGAAACAACATTGTCATATGTCTTTTCTTGGATCTAAATAATACGAAACCTCGCTCTATGATTTGAAGTTAAAATCCTCAAATATGGGTTTTTCACGTTTTTCATGTAGTTTGATACTACGTAAATATATTCATTTTTACCAATATTTCGATTCTATTTCATGTAGTATCACGATATGTAATTTGGCCTTCAAATCTCAGAATTTTGCATAATATTGCATTTTAAGCAAGTTTTCTTGCATTTTGTTTCGTACGAAAAATCATCGAAATTAGCAATATTTTGACGTTTATCATCCCATTTTCCTTTATGTGACTTAAACAAAATATCATCGAATTAGGCAATATTTTGCCGTTTTCTACGCTTTTGTGAATTTTCAGTCTATGGGTATTAATTCTTTATATATACGATAAAAATGACGCAAACACATAATTGATTAGATAATAACCTTAAATACTTCATTTTCAATCATCTATTTGTTTCTCGTAAAATACTGAGTAAGATATTGAAAAGGGGAGAAGTTCGGTTTTTATTGCATATATCGACGTTTCAGCCGGATTAGAGCGGTTTTACGTGTACATCTTCCCTCGGTAATATAAACGGAAAATCAGGAACATTTTAGTTAATTCTAATGAAAACACATTCATTTTTATTATTTGTATTGGAAACAACATTGTCATATGTCTTTTCTTGGATCTAAATAATACGAAACCTCTCTCTATGATTTGAAGTTAAAATCCTCAAATATGGTTAAATAGTGACTTTTTTCACGTTTTTCATGTAGTTTGATATAACGTTAATATATTCATTTTACCAATATTTCGATACTATTTCATGTAGTATCACGATATGTGATTTGGCCTTCAAATCTCAGAATTTCGCATAATATTGCATTTTAAGCAAGTTTTCTTGCCTTTTGTTTCGTACGAAAAATCATCGAATTTAGCAATATTTTGACGTTTATCATCCCCTTTTCCTTTATTTGATTTAAACAAAATATCATCGAATTAGGCAATCTTTTGCGGTTTTTCCACGTTTTTGTGAATTTTCACTCTATGGGTATTATTTCATATATATACGATAAAAACTATGCAAACACATAATTGATTAGATTATATATCTATATATTACCTTAAATACTTCATTTTCAATCATCTATTTGTTTCTCGTAAAATACTGAGTAAGATATTAAAAAGGGGAGAAGTTCGGTTTTTATTGCATATATCGACGTTTCAGCCGGATTAGAGCGGTTTTACGTGTACATCTTCCCTCGGTAATATAAACGGAAAATCAGGAACATTTTAGTTAATTCTAATGAAAACACATTCATTTTTATTATTTGTATTGGAAACAACATTGTCATATGTCTTTTCTTGGATCTAAATAATACGAAACCTCTCTCTATGATTTGAAGTTAAAATCCTCAAATATGGTTAAATAGTGACTTTTTTCACGTTTTTCATGTAGTTTGATACTACGTAAATATATTCATTTTTACCAATATTTCGATACTATTTCATGTAGTATCACGATATGTGATTTGGCCTTCAAATCTCAGAATTTCGCATAATATTGCATTTTAAGCAAGTTTTCTTGCCTTTTGTTTCGTACGAAAAATCATCGAATTAAGCAATATTTTGACGTTTATCATCCCCTTTACCTTTATGTGACTTAAACAAAATTTCATTGAATTAGACAATATTTTGCCGTTTTCCACGTTTTTGTGAATTTTCAGTCTATGGATATTAATTCATATATATACGATAAAAATTATGCAAACACATAATTGATTAGATAATAACCTTAAATACTTCATTTACAATCATCTATTTGTTTCTCGTTAAAATACTGAGTAAGATAATAAAAAGGGAAGAATTTCGGTTTTTATTGCATATATCGACGTTTCAGCCGGATTAGAGCGGTTTTACGTGTACATCTTCCCTCGGTAATATAAACGGAAAATCAAGAACATTTTAGTTAATTCTAATGAAAACACATTGATTTTTATAATTTGTATTGGAAACAACATTGTCATATGTCTATTCTTGGATCTAAATAATACGAAACCTCGCTCTATGATTTGAAGTTAAAATCCTCAAATATGGTTAAATATTGACTTTTTCACGTTTTTCATATAGTTTGATATTACGTAAATATATTCATTTTTACCAATATTTCGATACTATTTCATGTAGTATCACGATATGTGATTTGGCCTTCAAATCTCAGAATTTCGCATAATATTGCATTTTAAGCAAGTTTTCTTGCCTTTTGTTTCGTACGAAAAATCACCGAATTTAGCAATATTTTGACGTTTATCATCCCCTTTTCCTTTATGTGACTTGAACAAAATATCATCGAATTAGGCAATATTTTGCCGTTTTCCACGTTTATGTGAATTTTCAGTCTATGGGTATTAATTCATATATATACGATAAAAATTAAGCAAACACATAATTGATTAGATAATAACCTTAAATACTTCATTTTCAATCATTTATTTGTTTCTCGTAAAATACTGAGTAAGATATTGAAAAGGGGAGAAGTTCGGTTTTTATTGCATATATCGACGTTTCAGCCGGATTAGAGCGGTTTTACGTGTACATCTTCCCTCGGTAATATAAACGGAAAATCAGGAACATTTTAGTTAATTCTAATGAAAACACATTCATTTTTATTATTTGTATTGGAAACAACATTGTCATATGTGTTTTCTTGGATCTAAATAATACGAAACCTCTCTCTATGATTTGAAGTTAAAATCCTCAAATATGGTTAAATAGTGATTTTTTCACGTTTTTCATGTAGTTTGATATAACGTAAATATATTCATGTTTACCAATATTTCGATACTATTTCATGTAGTATCACGATATGTGATTTGGCCTTCAAATCTCAGAATTTCGCATAATATTGCATTTTAAGCAAGTTTTCTTGCCTTCTGTTTCGTACGAAAAATCATCGAATTTAGCAATATTTTGACGTTTATCATCCCCTTTTCCTTTATTTGATTTAAACAAAATATCATCGAATTAGGCAATATTTTGCGGTTTTTCCACGTTTTTGTGAATTTTCACTCTATGGGTATTATTTCATACATATACGATAAAAATTATGCAAACACATAATTGATTAGATAATAACCTTAAATACTTCATTTTCAATCATCTATTTGTTTCTCGTAAAATACTGAGTAAGATATTGAAAAGGGGAGAAGTACGGTTTTTATTGCATATATCGACGTTTCAGCCGGATTAGAGCGGTTTTACGTGTACATCTTCCCTCGTTAATATAAGCGGAAAATCAGGAACATTTTAGTTAATTCTAATGAAAACACATTCATTTTTATTATTTGTATTGGAAACAACATTGTCATATGTCTTTTCTTGGATCTAAATAATACGAAACCTCTCTCTATGATTTGAAGTTAAAATCCTCAAATATGGTTAAATAGTGACTTTTTTCACGTTTTTCATGTAGTTTGATACTACGTAAATATATTCATTTTTACCAATATTTCGATACTATTTCATGTAGTATCACGATATGTGATTTTGCCTTCAAATCTCAGAATTTCGCATAATATTGCTTTTTAAGCAAGTTTTCTTGCCTTTTGTTTCGTACGAAAAATCATCGAATTAAGCAATATTTTGACGTTTATCATCCCCTTTTCCTTTATGTGACTTAAACAAAATATCATTGAATTAGACAATATTTTGCCGTTTTCCACGTTTTTGTGAATTTTCAGTCTATGGGTATTAATTCATATATATACGATAAAAATGATGCAAACACATAATTGATTAGATAATAACCTTAAATATTTCATTTTCAATCATCTATTTGTTTCTCGTTAAAATACTGAGTAAGATAATAAAAAGGGAAGAATTTCGGTTTTTATTGCATATATCGACGTTTCAGCCGGATTAGAGCGGTTTTACGTGTACATCTTCCCTCGGTAATATAAACGGAAAATCAAGAACATTTTAGTTAATTCTAATGAAAACACATTGATTTTTATAATTTGTATTGGAAACAACATTGTCATATGTCTTTTCTGGGATCTAAATAATACGAAACCTCGCTCTATGATTTGAAGTTAAAATCCTCAAATATGGTTTTTTCACGTTTTTCATGTAGTTTGATACTACGTAAATATATTCATTTTTACCAATATTTCGATACTATTTCATGTAGTATCACGATATGTGATTTGGCCTTCAAATCTCAGAATTTTGCATAATATTGCATTTTAAGCAAGTTTTCTTGCATTTTGTTTCGTACGAAAAATCATCGAAATTAGCAATATTTTGACGTTTATCATCCCATTTTCCTTTATGTGACTTAAACAAAATATCATCGAATTAGGCAATATTTTGCCGTTTTCTACGCTTTTGTGAATTTTCAGTCTATGGGTATTAATTCTTTATATATACGATAAAAATGACGCAAACACATAATTGATTAGATAATAACCTTAAATACTTCATTTTCAATCATCTATTTGTTTCTCGTAAAATACTGAGTGAGATATTGAAAAGGGAAGAAGTTCGGATTTTATTGCATATATCGACGTTTCAGCCGGATTAGAGCGGTTTTACGTGTACATCTTCCCTCGGTAATATAAACGGAAAATCAGGAACATTTTAGTTAATTCTAATGAAAACACATTCATTTTTATTATTTGTATTGGAAACAACATTGTCATATGTCTTTTCTTGGATCTAAATAATACGAAACCTCTCTCTATGATTTGAAGTTAAAATCCTCAAATATGGTTAAATAGTGACTTTTTTCACGTTTTTCATGTAGTTTGATATAACGTTAATATATTCATTTTTACCAATATTTCGATACTATTTCATGTAGTATCACGATATGTGATTTGGCCTTCAAATCTCAGAATTTCGCATAATATTGCATTTTAAGCAAGTTTTCTTGCCTTTTGTTTCGTACGAAAAATCATCGAATTTAGCAATATTTTTACGTTTATCATCCCCTTTTCCTTTATTTGATTTAAACAAAATATCATCGAATTAGGCAATCTTTTGCGGTTTTTCCACGTTTTTGTGAATTTTCACTCTATGGGTATTATTTCATATATATACGATAAAAATTATGCAAACACATAATTGATTAGATAATAACCTTAAATACTTCATTTTCAATCATCTATTTGTTTCTCGTAAAATACTGAGTAAGATATTGAAAAGGGGAGAAGTTCGGTTTTTATTGCATATATCGACGTTTCAGCCGGATTAGAGCGGTTTTACGTGTACATCTTCCCTCGGTAATATAAACGGAAAATCAGGAACATTTTAGTTAATTCTAATGAAAACACATTCATTTTTATTATTTGTATTGGAAACAACATTGTCATATGTCTTTTCTTGGATCTAAATAATACGAAACCTCTCTCTATGATTTGAAGTTAAAATCCTCAAATATGGTTAAATAGTGACTTTTTTCACGTTTTTCATGTAGTTTGATACTACGTAAATATATTCATTTTTACCAATATTTCGATACTATTTCATGTAGTATCACGATATGTGATTTGGCCTTCAAATCTCAGAATTTCGCATAATATTGCATTTTAAGCAAGTTTTCTTGCCTTTTGTTTCGTACGAAAAATCATCGAATTAAGCAACATTTTGACGTTTATCATCCCCTTTTCCTTGATGTGACTTAAACAAAATATCATTGAATTAGACAATATTTTGCCGTTTTCCACGTTTTTGTGAATTTTCAGTCTATGGATATTAATTCATATATATACGATAAAAATTATGCAAACACATAATTGATTAGATAATAACCTTAAATACTTCATTTTCAATCATCTATTTGTTTCTCGTAAAATACTGAGTAAGATATTGAAAAGGGGAGAAGTTCGGTTTTTATTGCATATATCGACGTTTCAGCCGGATTAGTTTTACGTGTACATCTTCCCTCGGTAATATAAACGGAAAATCAGGAACATTTTAGTTAATTCTAATGAAAACACATTCATTTTTATTATTTGTATTGGAAACAACATTGTCATATGTCTTTTCTTGGATCTAAATAATACGAAACCTCTCTCTATGATTTGAAGTTAAAATCCTCAAATATGGTTAAATAGTGACTTTTTTCACTTTTTCATGTAGTTTGATACTACGTAAATATATTCATTTTTACCAATATTTCGATACTATTTCATGTAGTATCACGATATGTGATTTGGCCTTCAAATCTCAGAATTTCGCATAATATTGCATTTTAAGCAAGTTTTCTTGCCTTTTGTTTCGTACGAAAAATCATCGAATTAAGCAATATTTTGACGTTTATCATCCCATTTTCCTTTATGTGACTTAAACAAAATATCATCGAATTAGGCAATATTTTGCCGTTTTCTACGCTTTTGTGAATTTTCAGTCTATGGGTATTAATTCTTTATATATACGATAAAAATGACGCAAACACATAATTGATTAGATAATAACCTTAAATACTTCATTTTCAATCATCTATTTGTTTCTCGTAAAATACTGAGTGAGATATTGAAAAGGGAAGAAGTTCGGATTTTATTGCATATATCGACGTTTCAGCCGGATTAGAGCGGTTTTACGTGTACATCTTCCCTCGGTAATATAAACGGAAAATCAGGAACATTTTAGTTAATTCTAATGAAAACACATTCATTTTTATTATTTGTATTGGAAACAACATTGTCATATGTCTTTTCTTGGATCTAAATAATACGAAACCTCTCTCTATGATTTGAAGTTAAAATCCTCAAATATGGTTAAATAGTGACTTTTTTCACGTTTTTCATGTAGTTTGATATAACGTTAATATATTCATTTTTACCAATATTTCGATACTATTTCATGTAGTATCACGATATGTGATTTGGCCTTCAAATCTCAGAATTTCGCATAATATTGCATTTTAAGCAAGTTTTCTTGCCTTTTGTTTCGTACGAAAAATCATCGAATTTAGCAATATTTTTACGTTTATCATCCCCTTTTCCTTTATTTGATTTAAACAAAATATCATCGAATTAGGCAATCTTTTGCGGTTTTTCCACGTTTTTGTGAATTTTCACTCTATGGGTATTATTTCATATATATACGATAAAAATTATGCAAACACATAATTGATTAGATAATAACCTTAAATACTTCATTTTCAATCATCTATTTGTTTCTCGTAAAATACTGAGTAAGATATTGAAAAGGGGAGAAGTTCGGTTTTTATTGCATATATCGACGTTTCAGCCGGATTAGAGCGGTTTTACGTGTACATCTTCCCTCGGTAATATAAACGGAAAATCAGGAACATTTTAGTTAATTCTAATGAAAACACATTCATTTTTATTATTTGTATTGGAAACAACATTGTCATATGTCTTTTCTTGGATCTAAATAATACGAAACCTCTCTCTATGATTTGAAGTTAAAATCCTCAAATATGGTTAAATAGTGACTTTTTTCACGTTTTTCATGTAGTTTGATACTACGTAAATATATTCATTTTTACCAATATTTCGATACTATTTCATGTAGTATCACGATATGTGATTTGGCCTTCAAATCTCAGAATTTCGCATAATATTGCATTTTAAGCAAGTTTTCTTGCCTTTTGTTTCGTACGAAAAATCATCGAATTAAGCAACATTTTGACGTTTATCATCCCCTTTTCCTTGATGTGACTTAAACAAAATATCATTGAATTAGACAATATTTTGCCGTTTTCCACGTTTTTGTGAATTTTCAGTCTATGGATATTAATTCATATATATACGATAAAAATTATGCAAACACATAATTGATTAGATAATAACCTTAAATACTTCATTTTCAATCATCTATTTGTTTCTCGTAAAATACTGAGTAAGATATTGAAAAGGGGAGAAATTCGGTTTTTATTGCATATATCGACGTTTCAGCCGGATTAGTTTTACGTGTACATCTTCCCTCGGTAATATAAACGGAAAATCAGGAACATTTTAGTTAATTCTAATGAAAACACATTCATTTTTATTATTTGTATTGGAAACAACATTGTCATATGTCTTTTCTTGGATCTAAATAATACGAAACCTCTCTCTATGATTTGAAGTTAAAATCCTCAAATATGGTTAAATAGTGACTTTTTTCACTTTTTCATGTAGTTTGATACTACGTAAATATATTCATTTTTACCAATATTTCGATACTATTTCATGTAGTATCACGATATGTGATTTGGCCTTCAAATCTCAGAATTTCGCATAATATTGCATTTTAAGCAAGTTTTCTTGCCTTTTGTTTCGTACGAAAAATCATCGAATTAAGCAATATTTTGACGTTTATCATCCCCTTTTCCTTTATGTGACTTAAACAAAATATCATTGAATTAGACAATATTTTGCCGTTTTCCACGTTTTTGTGAATTTTCAGTCTATGGATATTAATTCATATATATACGATAAAAATTATGCAAACACATAATTGATTAGATAATAACCTTAAATACTTCATTTTCAATCATCTATTTGTTTCTCGTTAAAATACTGAGTAAGATAATAAAAAGGGAAGAAGTTCGGTTTTTATTGCATATATCGACGTTTCAGCCGGATTAGAGCGATTTTCGTGTATATCTTCCATCGGAAATATAAACGGAAAATCAGGAACATTTTAGTTAATACCAATGAAAACACATTGATTTATATCATTTGTATTGGTAACAACACTGTCATGTCTTTTCTTGGATCTAAATAATACGAAACCTCGCTCTATGATTTGAAGTTAAAATCCTCAAATATGGTTAAATAGTGACTTTTTTCACGTTTTTCATGTAGTTTGATACTACGTAAATATATTCATTTTTACCAATATTTCGATTCTATTTCATGTAGTATCACGATATGTGATTTGGCCTTCAAATCTCAGAATTTTGCATAATATTGCATTTTAAGCAAGTTTTCTTGCATTTTGTTTCGTACGAAAAATCATCGAATTTAGCAATATTTTGACGTTTATCATCCCATTTTAATTTATGTGACTTAAACAAAATATCATCGAATTAGGCAATATTTTGCCGTTTCCTACGCTTTTGTGAATTTTCAGTCTATGGGTATTAATTCATTGTATATACGATAAAAATGACGCAAACACATAATTGATTAGATAATAACCTTAAATACTTCATTTTCAATAATATATTTGTTTCTCGTTAAAATACTGAGTAAGATATTGAAAAGGGGAGAAGTTCTGTTTTTATTGCATATATCGACGTTTCAGCCGGAATAGAGCGATTTTCGTGTACATCTTCCATCGGTAATATAAACGGAAAATCAGGAACATTTTAGTTAATACTAATGAAAAAACGTTGATTTTTATCATTTGTATTGGAAACAACATTGTCATATGTCTTTTCTTGGATCTAAATAATACGAAACCTCGCCCTATGATTTGAAGTTAAAATCCTCAAATATGGTTAAATAGTGACTTTTTTCACGTTTTTCATGTAGTTTGATACTACGTAAATATATTCATTTTTACCAATATTTAGATTCTATTTCATGTAGTAACACGACATGTGATTTGGCCTTCAAATCTCAGAATTTCGCATAATATTGCATTTTAAGCAAGTTTTCTTGCCTTTTGTTTCGTACGAAAAATCATCGAATTTAGCAATATTTTGACGTTTATCATCCCCTTTTCCTTTATTTGATTTAAACAAAATATCATCGAATTAGGCAATATTTTGCGTTTTTTCCACGTTTTTGTGAATTTTCACTCTATGGGTATTATTTCATATATATACGATAACAATTATGCAAACACATAATTGATTAGATAATAACCTTAAATACTTCATTTTCAATCATCTATTTGTTTCACGTAAAATACTGAGTAAGATATTGAAAAGGGGAGAAGTTCGGTTTTTATTGCATATATCGACGTTTCAGCCGGATTAGAGCGGTTTTACGTGTACATCTTCCCTCGGTAATATAAACGGAAAATCAAGAACATTTTAGTTAATTCTAATGAAAACACATTGATTTTTATAATTTGTATTGGAAACAACATTGTCATATGTCTATTCTTGGATCTAAATAATACGAAACCTCGCTCTATGATTTGAAGTAAAAATCCTCAAATATGGGTAAATATTGACTTTTTTCACGTTTTTCATGTAGTTTGATATTACGTAAATATATTCATTTTTACCAATATTTCGATACTATTTCATGTAGTATCACGATATGTGATTTGGCCTTCAAATCTCAGAATTTCGCATAATATTGCATTTTAAGCAAGTTTTCTTGCCTTTTGTTTCGTACGAAAAATCATCGAATTTAGCAATATTTTGACGTTTATCATCCCCTTTTCCTTTATGTGACTTGAACAAAATATCATCGAATTAGGCAATATTTTGCCGTTTTCCACGTTTTTGTGAATTTTCAGTCTATGGGTATTAATTCATATATATACGATAAAAATGATGCAAACACATAATTGATTAGATAATAACCTTAAATATTTCATTTTCAATCATCTATTTGTTTCTCGTTAAAATACTGAGTAAGATAATGAAAAGGAGAGAAGTTCGGTTTTTATTGCATATATCGACGTTTCAGCCGGATTAGAGCGGTTTTACGTGTACATCTTCCCTCGGTAATATAAACGGAAAATCAAGAACATTTTAGTTAATTCTAATGAAAACACATTGATTTTTATAATTTGTATTGGAAACAACATTGTCATATGTCTATTCTTGGATCTAAATAATACGAAACCTCGCTCTATGATTTGAAGTTAAAATCCTCAAATATGGTTAAATAGTAACTTTTTTCACGTTTTTGATGTAGTTTGATACTACGTAAATATATTCATTTTTACCAATATTTCGATTCTATTTCATGTAGTATCACGATATGTGATTTGGCCTTCAAATCTCAGAATTTTGCATAATATTGAATTTTAAGCAAGTTTTCTTGCATTTTGTTTCGTACGAAAAATCATCGAATTTAGCAATATTTTGACGTTCATCATCCCCTTTTCCTTTATGTGACTTAAACAAAATATCATCGAATTAGGCAATATTTTGCCGTTTTCCACGTTTTTGTGAATTTTCAGTCTATGGGTATTAATTCATATATATACGATAAAAATTATGCAAACACATAATTGATTAGATAATAACCTTAAATACTTCATTTTCAATCAACTATTTGTTTCTCGTTAAAATACTGAGTAAGATATTGAAAAGGGGAGAAGTTCTGTTTTTATTGCATATATCGACGTTTCAGCCGGAATAGAGCGATTTTCGTGTATATCTTCCATCGGAAATATAAACGGAAAATCAGGAACATTTTAGTTAATACCAATGAAAACACATTGATTTATATCATTTGTATTGGTAACAACACTGTCATGTCTTTTCTTGGATCTAAATAATACGAAACCTCGCTCTATGATTTGAAGTTAAAATCCTCAAATATGGTTAAATAGTGACTTTTTTCACGTTTTTCATGTAGTTTGATACTACGTAAATATATTCATTTTTACCAATATTTCGATTCTATTTCATGTAGTATCACGATATGTGATTTGGCCTTCAAATCTCAGAATTTCGCATAATATTGCATTTTAAGCAAGTTTTCTTGCCTTTTGTTTCGTACGAAAAATCATCGAATTTAGCAATATTTTGACGTTTATCATCCCCTTTTCCTTTATTTGATTTAAACAAAATATCATCGAATTAGGCAATATTTTGCGGTTTTTCCACGTTTTTGTGAATTTTCACTCTATGGGTATTATTTCATATATATACGATAACAATTATGCAAACACATAATTGATTAGATAATAACCTTAAATACTTCATTTTCAATCATCTATTTGTTTCACGTAAAATACTGAGTAAGATATTGAAAAGGGGAGAAGTTCGGTTTTTATTGCATATATCGACGTTTCAGCCGGATTAGAGCGGTTTTACGTGTACATCTTCCCTCGGTAATATAAACGGAAAATCAGGAACATTTTAGTTAATTCTAATGAAAACACATTCATTTTTATTATTTGTATTGGAAACAACATTGTCATATGTCTTTTCTTGGATCTAAATAATACGAAACCTCTCTCTATGATTTGAAGTTAAAATCCTCAAATATGGTTAAATAGTGACTTTTTTCACGTTTTTCATGTAGTTTGATACTACGTAAATATATTCATTTTTACCAATATTTCGATACTATTTCATGTAGTATCACGATATGTGATTTGGCCTTCAAATCTCAGAATTTCGCATAATATTGCATTTTAAGCAAGTTTTCTTGCCTTTTGTTTCGTACGTAAAATCATCGAATTAAGCAATATTTTGACGTTTATCATCCCCTTTTCCTTTATGTGACTTAAACAAAATATCATCGAATTAGACAATATTTTGCCGTTTTCCACGTTTTTGTGAATTTTCAGTCTATGGATATTAATTCATATATATACGATAAAAATTATGCAAACACATAATTGATTAGATAATAACCTTAAATACTTCATTTTCAATCAACTATTTGTTTCTCGTTAAAATACTGAGTAAGATATTGAAAAGGGGAGAAGTTCTGTTTTTATTGCATATATCGACGTTTCAGCCGGATTAGAGCGGTTTTACTTGTACATCTTCCATCGGTAATATAAACGGAAAATCAGGAACATTTTAGTTAATACCAATGAAAACACATTGATTTTTATCATTTGTATTGGTAACAACACTGTCATATGTCTTTTCTTGGATCTAAATAATGCGAAACCTCGCTCTATGATTTGAAGTTAAAATCCTCATATATGGTTAAATATTGACTTTTTTCACGTTTTTCATGTAGTTTGATATAACGTAAATATATTCATTATTACCAATATTTCGATACTATTTCATGTAGTATCACGATATGTGATTTGGCCTTCAAATCTCAGAATTTCGCATAATATTGCATTTTAAGCAAGTTGTCTTGCCTTTTGTTTCGTACGAAAAATCATCGAATTTAGCAATATTTTGACGTTTATCATCCCCTTTTCCTTTATGTGACTTAAACAAAATATCATCGAATTAGGCAATATTTTGCCGTTTTCTACGTTTTTGTGAATTTTCAGTCTATGGGTATTAATTCATATATATACGATAAAAATGATGCAAACACATAATTGATTAGATAATAACTTTAAATACTTCATTTTCAATCATCTATTTGTTTCTCGTTAAAATACTGAGTAAGATAATGAAAAGGGGAGAAGTTCGGTTTTTATTGCATATATCGACGTTTCAGCCAGATTAGAGCGGTTTTACGTGTACATCATCCCTCGGTAATATAAACGGAAAATCAAGAACATTTTAGTTAATTCTAATGAAAACACATTGATTTTTATAATTTGTATTGGAAACAACATTGTCATATGTCTATTCTTGGATCTAAATAATACGAAACCTCGCTATATGATTTGAAGTTAAAATCCTCAAATATGGGTAAATATTGACTTTTTTCACGTTTTTCATGTAGTTTGATATTACGTAAATATATTCATTTTTACCAATATTTCAATACTATTTCATGTAGTATCACAATATGTGATTTGGCCTTCAAATCTCAGAATTTCGCATAATATTGCATTTTAAGCAAGTTTTCTTGCCTTTTGTTTCGTACGAAAAATCATCGAATTTAGCAATATTTTGACGTTTATCATCCCCTTTTCCTTTAATTGATTTAAACAAAATATCATCGAATTAGGCAATATTTTGCGGTTTTTCCACGTTTTTGTGAATTTTCACTCTATGGGTATTATTTCATATATATACGATAAAAATTATGCAAACACATAATTGATTAGATAATAACCTTAAATACTTCATTTTAAATCATCTATTTGTTTCTCGTAAAATACTGAGTAAGATATTGAAAAGGGGAGAAGTTCTGTTTTTATTGCATATATCGACGTTTCAGCCGGAATAGAGCGATTTTCGTGTATATCTTCCATCGGAAATATAAACGGAAAATCAGGAACATTTTAGTTAATACCAATGAAAACACATTGATTTATATCATTTGTATTGGTAACAACACTGTCATGTCTTTTCTTGGATCTAAATAATACGAAACCTCGCTCTATGATTTGAAGTTAAAATCCTCAAATATGGTTAAATAGTGACTTTTTTCACGTTTTTCATGTAGTTTGATACTACGTAAATATATTCATTTTTACCAATATTTCGATTCTATTTCATGTAGTATCACGATATGTGATTTGGCCTTCAAATCTCAGAATTTTGCATAATATTGCATTTTAAGCAAGTTTTCTTGCATTTTGTTTCGTACGAAAAATCATCGAATTTAGCAATATTTTGACGTTTATCATCCCATTTTAATTTATGTGACTTAAACAAAATATCATCGAATTAGGCAATATTTTGCCGTTTCCTACGCTTTTGTGAATTTTCAGTCTATGGGTATTAATTCATTGTATATACGATAAAAATGACGCAAAAACATAATTGATTAGATAATAACCTTAAATACTTCATTTTCAATAATCTATTTGTTTCTCGTTAAAATACTGAGTAAGATATTGAAAAGGGGAGAAGTTCTGTTTTTATTGCATATATCGACGTTTCAGCCGGAATAGAGCGATTTTCGTGTACATCTTCCATCGGTAATATAAACGGAAAATCAGGAACATTTTAGTTAATACTAATGAAAAAACATTGATTTTTATCATTTGTATTGGAAACAACATTGTCATATGTCTTTTCTTGGATCTAAATAATACGAAACCTCGCTCTATGATTTGAAGTTAAAATCCTCAAATATGGTTAAATAGTGACTTTTTTCACGTTTTTCATGTAGTTTGATACTACGTAAATATATTCATTTTTACCAATATTTAGATTCTATTTCATGTAGTAACACGACATGTGATTTGGCCTTCAAATCT
Source organism: Procambarus clarkii (assembly GCF_040958095.1). NCBI lineage: Eukaryota > Metazoa > Arthropoda > Malacostraca > Decapoda > Cambaridae > Procambarus > Procambarus clarkii. The sequence goes on along the minus strand of NC_091227.1, from coordinate 1,331,539 downwards.
CAGAATTTCGCATAATATTGCATTTTAAGCAAGTTTTCTTGCCTTTTGTTTCGTACGAAAAATCATCGAATTTAGCAATATTTTGACGTTTATCATCCCCTTTTCCTTTATTTGATTTAAACAAAATATCATCGAATTAGGCAATATTTTGCGGTTTTTCCACGTTTTTGTGAATTTTCACTCTATGGGTATTATTTCATATATATACGATAACAATTATGCAAACACATAATTGATTAGATAATAACCTTAAATACTTCATTTTCAATCATCTATTTGTTTCACGTAAAATACTGAGTAAGATATTGAAAAGGGGAGAAGTTCGGTTTTTATTGCATATATCGACGTTTCAGCCGGATTAGAGCGGTTTTACGTGTACATCTTCCCTCGGTAATATAAACGGAAAATCAGGAACATTTTAGTTAATTCTAATGAAAACACATTCATTTTTATTATTTGTATTGGAAACAACATTGTCATATGTCTTTTCTTGGATCTAAATAATACGAAACCTCTCTCTATGATTTGAAGTTAAAATCCTCAAATATGGTTAAATAGTGACTTTTTTCACGTTTTTCATGTAGTTTGATACTACGTAAATATATTCATTTTTACCAATATTTCGATACTATTTCATGTAGTATCACGATATGTGATTTGGCCTTCATATCTCAGAATTTCGCATAATATTGCATTTTAAGCAAGTTTTCTTGCCTTTTGTTTCGTACGAAAAATCATCGAATTAAGCAATATTTTGACGTTTATCATCCCCCTTTTCCTTTATGTGACTTAAACAAAATATCATCGAATTAGACAATATTTTGCCGTTTTCCACGTTTTTGTGAATTTTCAGTCTATGGATATTAATTCATATATATACGATAAAAATTATGCAAACACATAATTGATTAGATAATAACCTTAAATACTTCATTTTCAATCAACTATTTGTTTCTCGTTAAAATACTGAGTAAGATATTGAAAAGGGGAGAAGTTCTGTTTTTATTGCATATATCGACGTTTCAGCCGGATTAGAGCGGTTTTACTTGTACATCTTCCATCGGTAATATAAACGGAAAATCAGGAACATTTTAGTTAATACCAATTTAAACACATTGATTTTTATCATTTGTATTGGTAACAACACTGTCATATGTCTTTTCTTGGATCTAAATAATGCGAAACCTCGCTCTATGATTTGAAGTTAAAATCCTCATATATGGTTAAATATTGACTTTTTTCACGTTTTTCATGTAGTTTGATATAACGTAAATATATTCATTATTACCAATATTTCGATACTATTTCATGTAGTATCACGATATGTGATTTGGCCTTCAAATCTCAGAATTTCGCATAATATTGCATTTTAAGCAAGTTGTCTTGCCTTTTGTTTCGTACGAAAAATCATCGAATTTAGCAATATTTTGACGTTTATCATCCCCTTTTCCTTTATGTGACTTAAACAAAATATCATCGAATTAGGCAATATTTTGCCGTTTTCTACGTTTTTGTGAATTTTCAGTCTATGGGTATTAATTCATATATATACGATAAAAATGATGCAAACACATAATTGATTAGATAATAACCTTAAATACTTCATTTTCAATCATCTATTTGTTTCTCGTTAAAATACTGAGTAAGATAATGAAAAGGGGAGAAGTTCGGTTTTTATTGCATATATCGACGTTTCAGCCAGATTAGAGCGGTTTTACGTGTACATCATCCCTCGGTAATATAAACGGAAAATCAAGAACATTTTAGTTAATTCTAATGAAAACACATTGATTTTTATAATTTGTATTGGAAACAACATTGTCATATGTCTATTCTTGGATCTAAATAATACGAAACCTCGCTCTATGATTTGAAGTTAAAATCCTCAAATATGGGTAAATATTGACTTTTTTCACATTTTCATGTAGTTTGATATTACGTAAATATATTCATTTTTACCAATATTTCAATACTATTTCATGTAGTATCACAATATGTGATTTGGCCTTCAAATCTCAGAATTTCGCATAATATTGCATTTTAAGCAAGTTTTCTTGCCTTTTGTTTCGTACGAAAAATCATCGAATTTAGCAATATTTTGACGTTTATCATCCCCTTTTCCTTTAATTGATTTAAACAAAATATCATCGAATTAGGTAATATTTTGCGGTTTTTCCACGTTTTTGTGAATTTTCACTCTATGGGTATTATTTCATATATATACGATAAA